>NW_018405170.1:645603-657637 GCF_002113885.1 Mizuhopecten yessoensis
TGGATCTTGAGAAGAAGAATTTTGTAAATTTAGTCAATTTGACCCTTTTTGGCACCGTCCCTCAGGCCCCTAGGGGCTGGGGACCATATAATTCACAAATTTAATTGACCTTTTTGGCCATGGAGGATTTCTGAGAAAAATCATTGAAATTGGTTCAGGGGTTTTGGAGAAGAAGTCGAAAATGTAAATTGTTTACGGACGCACGACGGACGACGGACGACGGACTACGAACGACGGACGACGACGGACAAAAGGCGATCGCAATAGGTCAATTGAGACAAAGTCTCAGGTGACCTAAAAATGCTGAACCCGCGTGCTTCGTGAGCTAGTGTTTCCTCTTACCACAGGTATAACAAGCCTGATAACGTCGTTTGTAAAACCCGGGAAAATTTGCAAGTCACTAACGATCCTCCGCAAACAAGTCTCTTATTATGGCTACCATTAAAATGTCAAATTTAGACAACAGGTTACCATGGCGACCGTACTTGTACATGCTCTCACATCATTATCTAAGATTTCGTGACCGTTGTAGTTTATTTAGAGCAGTCAATATCGAACAGGGAAACAGTTACGTCAGCCAACGCTACTCCCGACGGTATAGAGAACTATGTACTGGTGTGAGTCTTCTTAGACAGTTAGACATCTGTATTGCCTCATTACTGTCTCGCGGACTGATTTGGCCAATTGCACAATGTACATGCAGCCCATAAAACCCCCGGTACTCGGTAGAACGTGTCAGAATATTGGTGTTGTCTTCAAATGCCCACGTAACGATGTGACACAAACGTATATCACTTTTAAATATCAAACGACACCATTGCTTAGTACTGTCGCTACTGTATTGAATGAACTTCCTGATGAGTCCCACTGTTTGACTTTGAGTTGACTTTTATTTCGGGTCATGACTTCGTGAATTTACATTATGGTTACATTGTTACCTTGCTTTTGACTGTTTCTTTCAAAACACTGGCTGGATCACCCCTGTAGATTCAGATACGATCATGCCACTGTATCCAACTACATGATAATATGACGCGACTAATGTGGGACACCCTGAACAATGTGGGATCTTACAAAATGGAAAACGTGTTATATTATGCATGGAGCGTTGTATAACCGCGTTTCAGCTTGCTGATAATTGCTAGCCAATCAAGATTCGTGGAAAACTCAAGTAAACGGTTTAGTGTGAGTGGGTTCACAAAACTTAAACACATTGCTGTCATCACATCGACGATATAAAAACAGTAATTCTGACCAATGTGTTTGTCAGGCATATTGGATTAGTCAGGTTTCATCGCTTATCATACGCTTCTCAGGTAATGTCAAATCTACATAAAATACCTATAAAAATGGACAAACACATTTATTACACGGGTTAAATGTACAATAAAAACTACAATTATTGGTGTAGAATATCAGCGAAGGCGAAATCATACGTCTCAAGTTCCATGGCCGATGTTTGACATTTCCTGTCAGTGATTTGCATCATATTTCATAACATGTTTTATAACATCTCCCACTCTGCAAATATCGTTAACGTTTCTGTTTCGTTAAGTGTCTGACCTTTACATGAAAATAAAAAAAAGCTATCTGAGTATATCCAAACGAAAACGCCTTTAACTTGATACAAGCAATAGAACAAAAAATATCGCTGACAGCAGACGGAATGAAATTAATCTTTAATCAAGAACTGACCTTGTAGGATAACAGACAAAAAATTTCAAGAGGAAAGCCGGTAACTCTCTGTTATATAATCCAAATACGTTGGGATTTCAAAAAACCAATCAGTTTTCCCTTGGAACTGCTGTAATTCATACAGCAACCCGCCATTGTTCAAGAACTCGTGGTTTTGAAATCCGACTACTTCACGTGTTTCAATGCTGTATTCATAATTGCAAACTATTTCAACTTGATTGTCCCTGCCTCCGATAGATATCCTATAGGGCCTAATGAATCGTTTTATTGGGGGCTATTATCGGCTTTCCGAGCTACTGTTAGACTTAACTTCACGATAATGGCCACTGCACAACACAATGATTGCGGCCACACACGCGATTCCGCCCGGCCAGTCATCGTAATTTGTGATCAATAGAAAAAAATATGACGGACACCGGTATTGACTGTGCTGTCTGATTTCTAGTTATGTTGGCTTTCGACAATCACTTGCATATATTGTTTCTTCATTTCATGGACTTGCAGATAAAAAAAATAATAATTGAAAAATGAAAAAAAAAATGTCGAAATAAAATAGCTCTCAAGACCTGATATTTTTTGTTTACATGTATGCGATTTTTAATAAAGTGTCTTGTATCGTGTACTACATATTTCTATTTATCACATACCTGTTGAATCTTGTTATTGTAATACAAGAAACTTTCAGACCATGAAATACAAGGTTCTGTATTGCACATGTGCAATACGGAATGTTGTATTTACCTACTAGCCGGAACTACTTTTTATGGGAATCCCCTTACCATGGCGAATTGAAAAGTTCCGGTATTTGCAAAAAATATCAAAGTTTATAAAATCTTTGTATCGATCTTTACCAAATACGGAAGGTATGTGATAAAAGCATTTATTGCGCGGACGTATATATTCAATCGTGCGGTTGAATATATTCGCCAGCGCAATTAACTCGTGCTTTCTGATTCTTTAGAAAAAACACAAGTGTGTGGTCTTGCATATTTCTTTAACAATTACATACAGTATGGCAATACTCATCACGTGTCCGCCAAACTGTATGAAAAGCTTATTGAAAAGGATTGACCTTCATTTTGGCGGCATATAAGGTAGTATAAACGCAGTTTGCAACGGACATATTCTTTATGGAGCACTACGCTTCACGCGCTCCATAAAATATGTTCACTGCCAACTGTCTTCATACTACCGTATATGCTGTTAAAATGAAGGTAAGTACGTATGTATACGCAATCGCAGTGTATTAAGCGTTTGAAGGAAATAATTGGCTAACGTTTGCATCACCGCCTAAAAATGTACCTATGGATTGAATTGTTTTTGTAATAAGGACCCAAGCCATAATCTTTTCTGAAAAGTAATCCACACCTGGTTGGAATGATATTTAAAGATTGAAACACAAGTTTCAATTTCAGTGGTATTTGCTTACCCACTCCCAATACAGATATATCCAAAGGGGAATTGAGAGAAAGCAGCCATACGTTTGATAAACATCAATGGGTTTGTCTTGTGTTTTGTCTGCAGTCGAACAGGGATCTTTACACTAATTGAGTCTTAATGTTCTACCTGGGTGACTTCGGACTACAATGAAGAAACTATCAACTATACACGACCATTGTCTATCAGCAATTTTCCTAGAGGGAACGGAATAATGATTGAGAGTCTCTCTGCATTTCAAAGCTTTCCGGCGTAATTTTCGTGGAATAGACCTTCATCAAGATAAGAATGGCCTCCATCTGTACCTATACATGTACATATCACGTCCATATCTGAACTGCGGACAGGACATTTTACTTAAGCGTTGCCATGGCGCTACTATTGACAATGTCTGTCGTGACGTATTTGTTCTGTGCGAGATCGTCACTGACCTTCACACTTGACTGTATTCCGCTCTCTCCCTGACGTTGTATTAATGTATTGACTTTGAGTAATGGAGGTTGTCGCTTCGGTCTGTTTTGTATCTTACTTATGGACCAAAAGCGGTACATAAATCTAATTTTATCCTGACGGGACACCCGAAAGCAGAAGCTCGTATCCTGTCTTCGAGATGATAAGTTGTGCTTTTGTCTTTTATTGATGAAATATCGATGGATACATAAGAAAAAAACTGGAAATTACATTTGTATGCACCAACGTTTTGCATCATCACTTACAGGTTGTTTGTCGTTTTGTGTGATCATACTCGAAAGATAAAATATTAAATTTGGTTTGAACTCGATAACGATATGAACGATATGAATATCAGTGTTTAATCGGAGCCACGGTAGTCTAGTGGTAGGACGCCGGGCTCATGACCGAACGTTTGTGGGTTCGAGTCACTGCCGGTACTGTGTTGTTCCTTTGGGCAAGATACTTTACTCCGCCTGTTCCAGTTCACTCAGCTGTAAATGAGTACGTGGTTGTGCAGTGCTAGAATTGTTGAATGCTAGCTATGAGTGCCAAAATGGCAGCACGGGCTACATGTTTGTTTCCTCGGAAGTTGAGATAGATATTGGCTGATTGCAAAGGCCCTATAATCACGGATAATAATTTGCGAACCCCTTTGAGACAACCTACGAACTAGGTTGTGATAAAGCGGTATGTAAGAACCTCGGATGAATGAAAATATAAAAGTAAATGGTTAATTATGCATTGATTATGAACCTTAAAAAAATAATAAACTTGATTGATTTTATAACAATTATGAAACAAGTTTTTACAACTTATACTAATCATTCTTGTTGACCCGGATATTAGCGCGCAGGGGTCTTGCTGTTGGAGGAAACCGGAGTACCGGAGAAAACCCACGTGGTCGGACAGGTGACCCCATACCTTTTCAAGTCCGATCGGGGAATCGAACCCCGGCCGCCTTTGTGAAAGGCAAGTGCGCTATCCACTGCGCCACCCGACAACCCTTGGTTTATGAACTTATGGACGTGTGTATATGATTGCGTTAACCTAATGTAGCCCTTTATATGTTTTTTTTATTTTTTATATAACTTCGAAACTAAGGCGTTTTTTTTTATAGCTGATGATCAAAGCTCGGGAGATTTTGATAGTAGTCGAAATATGAATTCATTACAATGACTTTGTCTAAGTCGGTAGGCGATTTCCGGAGTATCAAAAAGCATACCCGTATAGACCGAGGCGAATGATTGTAGTCATTCTCTGAACGGTTAATATTTTTGACAATATCATTGTATATTATGTTGACAATCCGAGACTAAAAAATTGAATAAAAATATCAAAAAAAGTAAATGCACAACATGTACTGTGATTTCGCTAATTAAAATTTTAAATATGGAAAATTAAATACTTGACGGTCATGCACATAATTTCTTAGCGTCTGTACTAATGTAGCATTTAAACTGGAGAACACGCAGCAATGTTTTTTCGTAATGTATGAATCAGAATAATCCCATTCAGAGAATAAGGGAGAAGCCAATGATTGGTCGCCTATTGAGAAGGAACGACCGAACCAAGCAGATTTTTGATTCAGCAGTGTGCGAATAGTATCATCCCTTGAAACAAAATGTTTGTTTTTTATGATAATAGGATGATTTTCTGCAAATTGCTTTCATTTTGATAATATTCTGTGCGCATGTTTTTAAACTCCAATCAATCTAACGGTCGTTGCCGCCATGTTTGCTCTCAAATGATCGCTATTAGGAATCATTAAAAGCATTTGTTTCTGCTATATAAAGACACTGAGGCTAAAGCTTTCAAACAAATACGATTTATTTGTCAAATATGATTTATTTGTCAAATATGCATAGCTCCTCACATGTTAACGATAGATTAATTATATTTATCACCAACAGCTGCTATATTCCGTCAGTAGAGTCCACGGTTTACAATCGTTCAAAACTTCCGACCTGAGCGTGCGCCATTTTTGTAAGACAGGGTAAGGTAGTGACTAATCAACTGATCCGAACCGAAACGGAATACATCATTCTTGTTTAGATAATTTCCGGAGCGCCTCTTTTTGTTGTAAGCCACCACCCTGATCTATATGTAATCAAATGGCGTCCGCCCAGGTGGGTGTGAACAATTGTAAACCGATGACTCCAAAGACGGAATTAAGCAGCTGTTGGTGATAATAAGAGCGGATTTGGACCAATAAATAATCCATTTATAGATATGTGTGTGGTATGTGTTGTGTCTGTCAGCACCTCAAAACTCTCCGACACCAACCGGTGTCGGATAATTCCACGTTCATGTTAGCTATGGTTTGAACTTCAGAAATCGAGAACAAATTCTGGTAAAATGTTCCATCACCAAATTGAGTCTGCGACGAAAATCAGTAGTACCATATGGTTTTCTTCCAATAAATTCGTTTACATCGAAAAAGAAATATTTAAAAATTTGTTGACAAATAAATGCTATCATTTCCTATGGCCGATTTAATAATAAGCGAGAATTTTTTAAATGCAAAGAGCCCCACCACCAATCTTGACGCATGTCAAACTATCAGACTACTTGTAAATAAGCACAGGTAGGACTGTCATAATTAATAGCAAAAATAATAATTGGATGTTCTTTTATACCGCTTTATCACAACCTAGTTCGTAGGTCGTCTCAAAGCGGTTCACAAATTATTATCCGTGGTTATACATTTATGGTCTTTGCAACTAGTCAGTACATTTCTCAACTCCATGGGGAGCATACAGCCGGAGCTGCCATTTCAGCGCTAACAGCTAGCATTCAACAATTCTAGCACTGCCCAACCACGTACTCATTTACAGCTGAGTAGACTGGAACAAGCGGAGTAAAGTATCTTGCTCAAGGATACAACACATTGCCGTGCCGTGGCGCGAACCTGAAACCCTTCGGTCACAAGCCCGGCGTCCTACCACTGGACTACCGTGCCTCCTGGCACAGTATTCTGGACAATTTCCTCAAAAATGAATAAAAGATAACATTTTTGTATGTCAGTCCTATGTTAAACTTGCGTCATAATTTAAAATAGGACGAGTTTGATCATCAGCCATTTACTACAGTCGGGCTGTTACACCTAATGTGCTTACATATGCTAGTAAACAACAACCAATCACTGCTTTGCTTTTAAATAATTTCGCATGCGCAGACGATCACTAGTTTCTCTTGTCCGACCAATGGAAATCGGTAGTGGCCAGACATGCGCACCTTTACTTCTTGTTACTAAAGTGAGTTCGATCATACTCTAGTTAGACCACAGTCGCTCAAATTAATGATTAAACTCGCCCTTAAAAAGTATACGATAAATGGTCTCACTTTCTTATAACTGTCATTGTCTGGTGTTCAGCAGGGAAGTGCCATTGCGCCGTTATGTTTATGCATTAATAACATGTATATAATATATCATTATTTGTTAAGATTTACATTTCAACATCCAAACGAAATAGAAAAAATGTAGGAATATTACCATATTTTTTTTATTTTTATTTTTATCAAACTTGTCGTTTATCCTTATAAAAAAAATGCTTTAAACAACTCTTTTAAATATTTTTTTCTTAATTATTTCGTTTTTACCGACACAAAATTTGCCTGTTTGACTGTACATTTTTTCGTGTACAGAGTAAAGCATGCATAATCAAATGCTTTTATTTAAGCTGGTTATGAAAACGTTTTTTTTTTTCATTGATGCACTAATACTTGGAAACCACTTGATAAAGCCTTGAGCTGAAGTGTGTTATAAGTGGCGCTGTAGTTGCATAAAAGCAGAAGATGAGAACAATATACATTTCTTGTGTTATGACTTGTTTTTCTGTAAATAATCTTTTTGTTTGCCTTTAGATGATGATATAGAATACACATGTAACAGAGGTCATTATTTTTTCAATGACTCTGCTAGGAGTCGAACCCGGGACCTCTGGCTTACTAGTCTTACGCTCTACCGAATGATCTAAAGAGAAATTCTACCTAGCCGAGTCGGCAGGAAACAGCCAGTATTTTACCAGGTTGGCACATAGACCCATAGAAAATGTTAAAGAATCTGAATATTGCATTAAAGTTTTGTGTTAAGTTTCAGGTTAATTGTTTCACAAGACAATGTAACATTTGACAAAAAGAAATTTGAGGATCAGCCGAACTTAGGCAAACATTTCATCAGTTACACCATACTTTTAGTTAGAGTCCAATAACACATTTGCCAGGTCTTCGATTAGGTCCATTACAAATTATTTCATGTGCATATCTTTTTTTTATAATTCATCTCACGCGTGTGTCTAAAAATACAAATTTAATAGACGAAAATAACTACGCTGCAGCAACATCCAATTAAAACCGAGGTTGTGCTTCTAAATTCAGAATTCTTATTTTAGATAACGACTCGTAGAAAATCAAAAGAGGTCACGAAAACCTCAACGCTCTTAAGGCCCGTCAGTTCTTATTAATTGATTTTGAAACACACATCGAACAAATAAACACATAAACAGAAATGAGATAAATTCAATTTTATTTTTAATGCAGTGAACACGATGATGGTCTATCATGAACAACTTTAAGAACCACGCCCAACGGATTCGATGATTAATGTCATTCTAGAGAAGATAAATAATTTAATAAACACCATCAAAATAAAATGGAAAACATTTAAACACCAACTAACTAGGTAAGATTTGAATCAAATTTGGTGCATATGCAACTCTATGTATACTTGACAAGTATAAATCGTAATACATTTCTATTTTTTTTATTTTTCATTTTTCATTCGAAAACAATAAATGCAAGCATTTATCGAGACTTAAATTTGATCGTTTAACAGCTGATATGAAGCCATAAGGGTGTTATAATATATTTAGTGATGTTCAATGACGTCTTATTGTAAAGAGGAATCCATTTAACTTCTTTGAAATACTACTGTGTCATTAAGCTGTATATACACTTTGAGGTCTTCAGAAAAGATAACCCTCTTTTCGAGGGGAAATCAAAACGGATAAAAGGTCGCGTTTTGTAATAACACTACGATGTTACGCGTACCAGGATGAGAGTATTCCTGAGGCGATGATACTCAGACACCAAAATTGTATGGTTTCCAGAAATGATTCGCGAGACAGGAATTAAGACCAGCAATATCCTACAAGTAAATTTGTGATATCCAAACTGTCAGTTCCTCCCAACATACACAGCGCGTGAAACTCATTTCCGGTGGAAAAAGGCTTTGGTGCACGTGTACTTGAGATTCTTGTGTCTTTGTTCGATTTCCTTTCTACAATATGTATGAGGCGATCGATCAGCATACCTCGATATCGTCGACGATGTGAGTTTCGTGTGTGTTTTCTATGAAACCTCATTAGTCTGGACATCTGGCCTGGGTCGGTGTTTACAGTGGGACCTCGTTATGCTGGACAATTCGGTTTGTTGTATAGAAAAACCTCATTAGTCTGGACAATAAAGCTTGTTTTACAGATTTTATTATTTTTATTATTTGCACTTTCACAGAGACTAAAGGCTATACTATTTTCTTCAGAGAGGAACACATTTCCTTCATATCATGTTGCACCGTCTTCGCATCACTAATCCTAAACCATTCGGTAGCGTGTTTGAAGCATACATTGGGCAATCGCCAGGTACTGGCCACAGGTCAGTGGTTTTCCTCCGGATATCCCTGATTTTCTCCACCATCAAAACCTGGCACGTCCTCAAATGACCATATCTGTTAATAATACGTAAATAGTAACTAAACCCAACCAAAAAAACATAATTTGGCACCGTTAGAGATGTTTCCCGTCTAGTCCAGAAAAGTAAGTAGGTCAGGGTAATGCCTAAATGATGACAGGTCAATCGTCATAATAGACTTTGACATCTTAAATGATGATAGTAGGTCGCGATAGGCCTCATAGCCGTAATTGGTTTGAAATTGATGAAATAATCTATGTCAAAAACCATGCTAGAGACAAACACGGAAATTAAATGGCAATAAAGCTAGATGCATTGTCTGTTTGTGAACTACATGGGCTATATCCTCTGAAAATATTAAAAATAAACCCATCAATATAAATGGCTAAATGGCAGGGATGTCTGAGACAGGGAATGAGATCAAAGATCGCCAAGAGATCGATAACATATACCAGATATATGTCGTCACAGCTACCATGCGTGGCTATTGAGTCAGAGTGCTGTATGTCAATAATGTACGGAAGTCGGTTAGTGCCACATGAAATAATTATGTCGTAATTACGAGATAATTATGTCGTAATTACGAGATCAATATGTCGTAATTACGGGATAATTATGTCGTAATTACGAGATAGCTATGTCGTTATTCACGACGTCAAAAATGTACTCCATGTGGCACTAACCGGCTTCCGTAATAATGGCCTGAATCGTCAATTTGTAAAATAATAAACGTATTTATATTATAACTGCATTGTTAAATATATCTTATTCAACTGAAGGTTCACTTCTTTATTTTTTGATCATGACATGAACGTTTGCACATGTGAGGAATGCAATTGATTCGGGACATAAAGAAATTAACATAATGTGTACTTGTTTTTCCGTGCTCCACGTTCAGCAACGAGTAAGTGCAACGACTGGTTTACCGGCCTACAGTATGTGACCAGGAAATACCGTGCCGGGTGACCTCGGCATATTTCAGTGAGGCAGCACTCTAAAGTTGGCGTCAGATTCACGCTAATACAAGTAGACAAGCTACTTCTTCGATCACATACATCAATAGCACAAGGAGATAGTCTTTTATACACATTAGCTGTAATTAAGACGCTGAACCATATAAATCAACCATGGGGGTGGTTGTGCAGTTTACCACTTACATTTGTTTAATACTGTATATGGCAAAATGGCATATCGTGTCTATTGCTAAATACAGAATATGGGAACCATGAAGTATCACGTCCGTAAAATACACATGGATACAAAGTTGACGCCGACAAATACCAATTAAAATTGACTAGAAGAACATATAACAGAAGGAAATACACCAAGAATCCCACAAAATTGAGTTTTAATGGAAGGGGGATCCTGTACCACATGTGGCACCTGTCATGATGTGTCTCCATCCATTCCATTTGTAGGCAATACATATGGCTTAATTAAGCGATTTCAAAACTGTGAATACACATTCGAAACAATTTTGGTAGAACATAATTCATTTGGTGTTCTAGCATGGCTAGTTTTGATTGGTTATACTCACCGCGCCGTTGTTGTAACGTTAATTTTCATTGGTTACGATAAGTATTCTGTGTTGAAACGTTAGTTTTAATTGGTTACTTCAAGCCCCCGTTCCAAGTCCTATATCTGATACAACTGGTACAATAAGCTCACTGTAGTTAATCATTTCCTATGAGGATACATCTCGCCGGAATACCTTGTTTCTTTTCCCCGTTTATTTCTTTGCAGAGACTCTTTACGGTCATTCTGTGACAGCTCAACAATCGACTGATTTGTCATGCTGAGTTACACGTCATGTATTCATTTGTCTACGGGATTTTACATAGAATGATCGTTAATGAAACCCAATGCTTGTTGTGAATAAATGTGTCTCGTGTAAGAACGTTCGCTCGTCCAATCGGCAAGGCTTGAATTAATCCTCATCTCATATGTGAAGACATTTTGTTTATGTATGTTCATAGATGTTATTAGCGGTTTCGCACGAGAGCCCCTACAAAACGAGTTCCTAATTCAATTCGGTCCCAAGGTCGGTGAATAGCCATCTACATACATAAACCTACACATACCATTGGTTTCGATCCTACTTTTACGCACTATTACATTATTGTGTGATATGCATCGAAGGTACTTTGCTGGGTTTACCGCGTGATGGATTTCATTAGCGAATACAGCGGTGTACAGACAGGGGTATTCTTGAAGCGATGTCTTTAAATCAGTTTCAACGACTTTGACTGATGTGTTTTTTTCCGTAAAAAAAGTATCCTTCTCTGATCCATTTCAAGACAGAAAACAACGCTTTTCTGATAAAGGTCGAGGACTGGGAACACTACTTCTCTGTCACTTGAAGAGGACCTAAAACGACACATGCTTGTCGCATGCTGAGACGTATAATGGCGCTACCCTGATCCACGCGTCCAATTCCTGGGAACGACACTTCTCTGTCCCAAGACAAGGACCTATAACGTCATTTCTTTGCTGCATGTCAAGGACGTTGAATGGCGCTACTATGACCCTCGTAACCAAGGCATGGGAACGACGCTTCTCTGTCCCAAGACAAGGACCTATAACGTCATTTCTTTGCTGCATGTCAAGGACGCGGAATGGCGCTACTATGACCCACGTAACCAAGGCATGGGAACGACGCTTCTCTGTCTCAAGACAAGGACATATAACGTCATTTCTTTGCTGCATGTCAAGGACGCGGAATGGCGCTACTATGACCCACGTAACTAAGGCATGGGAACGA
>NW_018405170.1:658801-662193 GCF_002113885.1 Mizuhopecten yessoensis
GTCTATACCAAGAACTTGAAACGATACTTCTCCTTCCAAGTGATTTTAGATGATTTGTTCCCTGTTAAGATTGTTGATAATCGATCATGCGTTTGTGGACATTCCTGTGAGGTTGTTGGTCATTTTTTGTTAGAATGTATTTTTTTTTTAATACAGCACGAATTACGCTATTTCAAAACATAAACTCGTTGAATATATATCCATTTTTTTTTTTTTTGGAATGAAAATCTGTCCGTAGACACCAATACAGAAGTATTGAGACACGTGCAACTTTTCACCAAATCCAGCAACAGGTATTAAGTAATTATAATAATTGCAAAATATAGTTTGTATGCCTTGTTAAATGCTATCATGTAAATATCAATATGTACTGTATTAGAGGAAAATGCGTTGCTAAGTTGATATAACATGTGCCTAATCCTCTAAGACCTATGATAAGACGAATTTGACATGCGTAATGCTACATGTATTTATCCGGAGTTGAGCTTTCTTAAGACGATGTTTCATTTTGGTTTGCTTGTTTGTTTTGTGTTTAAGGACGTGCAAGGATTTGGTGGTGGAGGAAAGCTGGAGATCCCGGACAAAACACCGACCTGCGGCCAGTACTTGGCGACTGCCCACGTAGGTCTCGAATCGCGATCCAGTGGTGTACCGTTGGAGACTAGTGGTAGCAGAATGTTAGTCAGAATAATTCGGACTAGCAGAATGTCAGACGCCTTAACCACTTGGTGCCAACCCGGCCCCTTGTCTGTCTATCATAAGTGTTAATTTTGATATTGAATAAGGATACAAGGTAATTTTCACAATTATGTTTCAATTGAAATTACTCCGAAACAATTTAAAAATTTGAATAAATGATCATTATCTCCTACATGTAAACATCCTTTTTCATGTAGCTCTAATTTTCACTGTTTTTGAATTGTTTTTCGTTAAAGTTACATTCAGTGATAAACCCGTGTTATTTCTTAAGTATGAGAACCACAGCTGTTCCAACTGTACCCATAAAAGTTGATTACGTGAATTACATATACATGAATGCATTACTATCTGGGATATACAAAAAATCATGTCAACATGTCAGGGAAAAAACCGGTAACAGAATCGATAAGAAAATGTAAGCAATGACCCAAAATAATCAACACCAACATTTTGAAATGTCCGCACGCAAATGAATGTGTTGTTTGTTGACTGACCACTAAAACATGTTATAAACTGAATACAAATACAGTACTATACAGCCTTTTAAGGAAGTAATGATCAAATGATATGACTTTATTTATTTCCCCTGACCAACCTTGAATTATTCATGACAATCTTACAAGATTTAATCAAAGCATTTCGACATCATCGCCTCTCCGCAATAAAAACAGCCAATACACAACGAGAGTCACTAAAGCGTAATATGTGTATGTAATAGCTAGACGGCGTAGACTTTATCCTACAGAGATGAATGCCTCTCGCCGCCAGTTTAAGGATCACCGTACCGTTGGGAAGAAATGTAGCTATGTTTTTCAGGCATGACTATAACTTTGATAAATCGTTTCTGAAAAGAAAACTATTAATTGCGGGACTTTTATGAAAATTAATAAAGATGAAATAAATAAAACCTAATCAATAAGAGTTTGTTGAGCGTACACAATCAGAAGGACTATATTAGGAGGATTCAAGCCTTCATAGGGAGATATTAGCCAGGTGGCATAGGACTAGTAGTTAGAGCCTGATAAGGCAGCTCCTGCGAATTCCTCAAAATTCTATATAATAATGTATATGCTAATTGTATCGATTGTATATATTGTATATCTATGTACTGTAAAGCGCTTGAGAGTGGCTTATGTTAGCTAGATGTGGCGCTATATCAAATGTATTCTATTATTATTAATTAAGGGTAAGCCTTTGGCCTCAGATTGTTATATCATCGCTCCAAACTAACTGAGCTACCTTCTTAACGAAAATACCGTGGATCAACTGTGCTAAGGTTACACATTCTTTACAGTGTATCTAAAACTAAATTAAGGGAGGTTACTCTACCAGTGTCTACGAATTAGTACAGTGCATTGGGACAGGGATCCTTAAGGAACGTTGTATCTCCACGCTGTAAGGCAATCCTTCCTCTCCACTGTGTTCATTCCCTGGGTCAAGGATTTTCTTTATTGAGAATCGATAAACGTTTAGGTCGAACATGTCAAAACGAGGCTTTTTATTAATACAAAGGTACTGTGTCCCTAATCGGTCACCCTGGCCAATCTCTAAACAAATTGACCCAAAATAGTATCTATACCGCCAGACGCGAATGACCTGACCGAGAAAAATACGTTCAAATACAGAAAGATTAGTAAGCCTGAACAGTGCCCAAATTTCATACCAACCTAGTGGATCTATAGCTGTAAGACATTTTTGACCGTTTCATCAATCAATAGACGTTCCCTTTGACAGACTGATCTAGGAAAGCAAACAAAGAGCATTAGGACTAAGTAAATAAAAAAAATGTAAAAAAATAAATAAATATTGATAAAACTAATTTCTTTTTTTTGACATAAATTGTAACATATTTAATCGAAATTTCGCGATAAGAAAGCGGAAAATTTCATGTGACTTCTCAAGTTATAAAATCGGAATTTCGAGTAACTACCTGTAATGCCCTCTCCGTCAATTTTCGTAGCAATAGAACCGACATCTGCAGAAACAATTATTGGACACACGTAATGCATTGCTTGATGAGTTTAAGACATTCTGACTTGATATTTTTTTTTTTTTAATGAAAAATACTTTTCTTATATACAATGTACACTCGTCAAATTTAAGTCTCAATATGTACGCCTACTGAAGAAAGAGGAAATTCGATCTTCTTGACTTGATGAGCTCCAGGATAGTTTGCATGTACGTTGTCAAGGACAGACAAAATATGAAAATCATGCTAGACAATGATACATCATAGCTGAATAAAGGTCCTTTTGAAGAGCATTCCAACGCACCCACCATCTTTAATTTAATCTTACATCGTAAGACAACTTTATCAAGCACCATCACGTCTTAAATTTCGTTGATATATATTGTGTTACACTGTAACTATCAGCTGCATATGTATCTAAAGTTAACACCTGTCTATAACGGCCACCTCTCTATAACGACCACCTTTCTATCCTTACCACATGCCTATAACAGCAATCTCTATATATGTAGCGACCTAAAGCTACACTCTGTCTATAACTACCACAAGTCTTAATTTATCATTTGTCTATTACGACCACCTGTCTATAAAGACAATCTACCTATAACGACCACCTTTCTATAATTATCACATATGTAGCGTTATCATGTAACTACCATGTACATAGATGTATCTAAAGCTACACTCTGTCTATACAATGTAACTACCATTTACATAGATGTAT
>NW_018405170.1:662355-662517 GCF_002113885.1 Mizuhopecten yessoensis
CAGCTACACTTTGTCTATAACTACCATTTACATAGATGTATCTAAATATACACTCTGTCTATAACTACCATTTACATAGATGTATCTAAAGCTACATTCTGTCTTTAAATACCATTTACATAGATGTATATAAAGCTACTTTCTGTCTATAAATACCATTTA
>NW_018405170.1:665387-665845 GCF_002113885.1 Mizuhopecten yessoensis
ATATCTGTAGCTACACTCTGTCTATAACTATTTTACATAGATGTATCTAAAGCTACACTCTGTCTATAACTACCATTAACATAGATGTATCTAAAGCTACACTCTGTCTATAACTACCATTTACATAGATGTATCTAAAGCTACACTCTGTCTATAACTACCATTTACATAGATGTATCTAAAGCTACACTCTGTCTATAACTACCATTTACATAGATGTATCTAAAGCTACACTCTGTCTATAACTACCATTTANTATAACTACCATTTACATAGATGTATCTAAAGCTACACTCTGTCTATAACTACCATTTACATAGATGTATCTAAAGCTACACTCTGTCTATAACTACCATTTACATAGATGTATCTAAAGCTAAACTCTGTCTATAACTACCATTTACACAGATTTTTCTAAAGCTACACTCTGTCTATAACTACCATTTACATAGATTTAT
>NW_018405170.1:669086-669222 GCF_002113885.1 Mizuhopecten yessoensis
TTATGTAAAGATACACTCGGTCTATAACTACCATTTACATAGATGTATCTAAAGCTACACTCTGTCTATAACTACCATTTACATAGATGTATCTAAAGCTACACTCTGTCTATAACTACCATTTACATAGATGTAT
>NW_018405170.1:669288-669381 GCF_002113885.1 Mizuhopecten yessoensis
TATATAAAGCTACACTCTGTCTATGACTACCATTTACATAGATGTATGTAAAGCTACACTCTGTCGATAACTACCATTTACATAGATGTATCT
>NW_018405171.1:0-157 GCF_002113885.1 Mizuhopecten yessoensis
GTCAGTCATTGGTGGTTGTGTCATACTCTTTGGTTTGTCATTAGTGGTTGTTCAATACTCTTTGGTCTGTCATTGGTGGTTGTCCCATACTCTTTGGTCCGTCATTGGTGGCTGTCCCATACTCTTTCGTCAGTCATTGGTGGTTGTTCCATACTGT
>NW_018405171.1:4263-6794 GCF_002113885.1 Mizuhopecten yessoensis
TTGTCATTCGTGGTTGTTCGATACTCTTTGATCCACCATTTGTGGTTGTTCGATACTCTTCGATCCGTCATTCGTGGTTGTTCGATACTTGTTGATCCTTCATTGGTGGTTGTTCCTTACTCTTTGATCCGCCATTCGTGGTTGTTCGATACTCTTTGATCCGTCATTCATGGTTGTTCAATACTCTTGGGTCCATCATTGGTGGTTGTTCAATACTCTTTGGTCAGTCATTGGTGGTTGATCCATACACTTTGATCAGTCATTGGTGGTTGTTGTTTGATCCTCTTTGGTCTGTCATTGGTGGTTGTTCGATACTTTTTGATCCGTCATTCATGGTTGTTCTTGGTGGTTGATCCATACACTTTGATCAGTCATTGGTGGTTGATCCATACACTTTGATCAGACATTGGTGGTTGTTGTTTGATCCTCTTTGGTCTGTCATTTGTGGCCATACTCTTTGGTCCGTCATTGGTGGTTGTTCAAGACTCTTTTGTCAGTCATTGGTGGTTGCGTCTTACTATTTGGTTTGTCATAGGCGGTTGTTCCATTCTCTTTGGTCCGTCATTGGCGGTTGTTCAATACTCTTTGATCTGTCATTGGTGGTTGTCCAATACTCTTGTGTCCGTCATTGGCGGTTGTTCCATACTCTTTGATCTGTCATTGGTGGTTGTTTCCTACTCTTTGGTCGGTCTTTGGTGGTTGTTCCATACTGTTTGATCTGTCATTGGTGGTTGTTCAATACTCTTTGGTCGGTCATTGGTTGTTGCGTCTTATTCTTTTGTCAGTCATTGGTGGTTGTGTCATGGTTGTTCCATACTCTTTGATCAGTCATTGGTGGTTGTTGTTTGATCCTCTTTGGTCTGTCATTTGTGGGTGTACCATACTCTTTGATCTGTCATGTGTGGTTGTTCCTTACTCTTTGGTCAGTCATTGGTGGTTGCGTCATACTATTTGGTTTGTCATAGGCGGTTGTTCCATACTCTTTGGTCCGTCATTGGTGGTTGTTCAATACTCTTTGGTCGGTCATTGGTTGTTGCGTCTTATTCTTTTGTCAGTCATTGGTGGTTGTGTCATACTCTTTGGTTTGTCATTGGTGGTTGTTCCATACTCTTTGATCTGTCATTCGTGGTTGTTCAATACTCGAGACTCTTCGATCCGTCATTCGTGGTTGTTCGATACTCTTCGATCCATCATTTGTTGTTGTTCGAGCCTCTTCGATCCGTCATTCGTGGTTGTTCGATACTTTTTGATCCTTCATTGGTGGATGTTCCTTACTCTTTGATCTGTCATCTGTGGTTGTTCCTTACTCTTGGTTCTGTCATTCGTGGTTGTTCGATGCTCTTTGATCCATCATTTGTTGTTGTTCGAGCCTCTTCGATCCGTCATTCGTGGTTGTTCGATACTTTTTGATCCTTCATTGGTGGATGTTCCTTACTCTTTGATCTGTCATCTGTGGTTGTTCTTTACTCTTGGATCTGTCATTCGTGGTTGTTCGATACTCTTTGATCCATCATTTGTTGTTGTTCGAGACTCTTCGATCCGTCATTCGTGGTTGTTCGATACTTTTTGATCCTTCATTGGTGGTTGTTCCTTACTCTTTGATCTGTCATTGGTGGTTGTTTTGCTTCCATCTTTTCAGGCCCTTTTAGTATTGCTTTCCCCTCCTCAGGTCTGATGCTGGTGGTTATACCATACTTTGGTCTGTCATTAGTGGTCTTGTGCTCTGGTCTGTTTTGTTTCATTATTTCAGCTGTTATTCGTCAGGTTTTGGTTCCATATTCTGGTCTGTCATTGGTGGTTGTTCAATACTCTTTTGATCCTTCATTGGTGGTTGTTCCTTACTCTTTGATCTGTCATCTGTGGTTGTTCTTTACTCTTGGATCTGTCATTCGTGGTTGTTCGATACTCTTTGATCCATCATTTGTTGTTGTTCGAGCCTCTTCGATCCGTCATTCGTGGTTGTTCGATACTTTTTGATCCTTCATTGGTGGTTGTTCCTTACTCTTTGATCTGTCATTGGTGGTTGTTTTGCTTCCATCTTTTCAGGCCCTTTTAGTATTGCTTTCCCCTCCTCAGGTCTGATGCTGGTGGTTATACCATACTTTGGTCTGTCATTAGTGGTCTTGTGCTCTGGTCTGTTTTGTTTCATTATTTCAGCTGTTATTCGTCAGGTTTTGGTTCCATATTCTGGTCTGTCATTGGTGGTTGTTCAATACTCTTTTGATCCTTCATTGGTGGTTGTTCCTTACTCTTTGATCCGTCATTCGTGGTTGTTCGATACTCTTTGATCCGTCATTCATGGTTGTTCAATACTCTTGGGTCCATCATTGGTGGTTGTTCAATACTCTTTGGTCAGTCATTGGTTGTTGCGTCTTACTCTTTGGTCAGTCATTGGTGGTTGTGTCATACTCTTTGGTTTGTCATTAGTTGTTGTTCAATACTCTTTGATCTGTCATTGGTGGTTGTCCCATACTCTTGTGTCCGTTATTGGTGGTTGTCCCATACTCTTTCGTCAGTCATTGGTGGTTGTT
>NW_018405171.1:8619-8887 GCF_002113885.1 Mizuhopecten yessoensis
TTTTGATCTGTCATTTGTTGTTGTTCCTTACTCTTGGATCTGTCATTCGTGGTTGTTCGATACTCTTTGATCCATCATTGGTGGTTGTTCCTTACTCTTTGATCCGTCATTCGTGGTTGTTTCTTACACTTTGGTCGGTCATTCATGGTTGTTCCATACTGTTTGATCTGTCATTGGTGGTTGTTCCATACTATTTGATCTGTCATTGGTGGTTGTTCAATACTCTTTTGATCCTTTATTGGGGGTTGTTCCTTACTCTTTGATCTGT
>NW_018405172.1:0-157 GCF_002113885.1 Mizuhopecten yessoensis
AGTGTGTCTATGCTCATTGTAGGTATTGTGTCTATACTCATTGTAAGTATTGTGTATATACACATTGTTGGTATTATGTCTATACACATTGTAGGTAGTGTGTCTGTACTCGTTGTAGGTATTGTGTCTATACACATTGTAGGTATTATGTCTATAC
>NW_018405172.1:1553-1810 GCF_002113885.1 Mizuhopecten yessoensis
ATGTCTATACTCATTTTAGGTATTATGTCTATACTCATTGTAGGTATTTTGTCTATACACATTGTAGGTAGTATGTCTATACTCATTGTAGGTATTATGTCTATACACATTCTAGGTATTAAGTCAATACACATTGTAGGTATTGTTTCTATACACATTGTAGGTAGTATGTCTATACACATTGTTGGTAGTGTGTCTATACTAATTGTAGTTATTGTGTACATACACATTGTAGGTAGTGTGTCTATACTCATTGT
>NW_018405172.1:5024-17621 GCF_002113885.1 Mizuhopecten yessoensis
CATGTCTATACTCATTGTAGGTAGTATGTCTGTACTCATTGTAGGTAGTGTGTCTATACTCATTGTAGGTAGTGTGTCTATACACATTGTAGGTAGTCTGTCTATACACATTGACGTTGTAGGTATTGTGTCTATTGTAGGTAGTGTGTATATACACATTGTAGGTAGTATGTCTATACTCATTGTAGGTAGTGTGTCTATACACGTTGTAGGTATTGTGTCTATTCTCATTGTAGGTAGTGTGTATATACACATTGTAGGTATTGTGTCTATACACATTGTAGGTATTGTGTCTATTCTCATTATAGGTATTATGTCTATTTTCACAGTTAGTTTTGCTTCTATTTTTGCAGTATATTTAGAGTTAAAACAGAAATTACTATGATAAATCGCTTTATTCGAATGAAAGATAATTTCACATACTCGTAATACATTTGGAAAAATAGACATTTATTTTCACAACGAAGACCAGGAAGGGAGACATCTTATTAGCTTAATACAAAACCAACATGGTTTACCTTAAACATTCCAGTGTTAGTTTCTTTTTTAAATTATGTTTCTGTATAGGATTGAAAAACATTGATAGCTCTGTCACCACCACATTTAACAGAAAAACATTGATAGCTCTGTCACCACCACATTTAACAGAAAAACATTGATAGCTCTGTCACCACCACATTTAACAGAAAAACATTGATAGCTCTGTCACCACCACATTTAACAGAAAAACATTGATAGCTCTGTCACCACCACATTTAACAGAAAAACATTGATAGCTCTGTCACCACCACATTTAACAGAAAAACATTGATAGCTCTGTCACCACCACATTTAACAGAAAAACATTGATAGCTCTGTCACCACCACATTTAACAGAAAAACATTGATAGCTCTGTCACCACCACATTTAACAGAAAAACATTGATAGCTCTGTCACCACCACATTTAACAGAAAGTTCCACAGGTGTAATCTGGTAACAAGATAATATGGTTCTTCTACAACCTCAACCAACCAGGATTACATCTCCTGCACGTATATTCATCGATTTGTGTCTTAAGGACAAAACGAAACTAATTTACTTGACAGGGATTCAAACACTGAATTATTAAAAAAAAATACACATTTTAGAAAAAACCTGCTCTTTTTACAAACAAACATTCAGATAGTCGAATTTAACTGAAAATCATTCTCATCTGAGCTTATATAAAAACAATAAAGAAATATTCATTTCGTTTGAATATGAATGTACAAACAACTTCTCCATTTCACAATATGATTACCGAATATTCCCTGAGGACGCGTCACTAAACATTCAAGGTGCATAGATATGTCATCTTGTTCTCAAACAATGATTGTCTCGCTCCGTCTCGGAGTATAACATAGATATGTCATCTTGTTCTCAAACAATGATTGTCTCGCTCCGTCTCGAAGTATAAAATAGATATGTCATCTTGTTCTCAAACAATGATTGTCTCGCTCCGTCTCGAAGTATAAAATAGATATGTCATCTTGTTCTCAAACAATGATTATCTCGCTCCGTCTCGGAGTATAACATAGATATGTCATCTTGTTCTCAAACAATGGTTGGCTCGCTCCGTCTCGGAGTATAACATAGATATGTCATCTTGTTCTCAAACAATAATTGTCTCGCTCCGTCTCGGAGTATAACATAGACATGTCATCTTGTTCTCAAACAATGGTTGTCTCGCTCCGGCTCGGAGTATAACATAGATATGTCATCTTGTTCTCAAACAATAATTGTCTCGCTCCGTCTCGGAGTATAACATAGATATGTCATCTTGTTCTCAAACAATAATTGTCTCGCTCCGTCTCGGAGTATAACATAGATATGTCATCTTGTTCTCAAACAATAATTGTCTCGCTCCGTCTCGGAGTATAACATAGACATGTCATCTTGTTCTCAAACAATGGTTGTCTCGCTCCGTCTCGGAGAATAACATAGATATGTCATCTTGTTCTCAAACAATAATTGTCTCGCTCCGTCTCGGAGTATAACATAGACATGTCATCTTGTTCTCAAACAATGGTTGTCTCGCTCCGTCTCGGAGTATAAAATATGTATGTATATAAATGCTTAAACAACATAAGATCGAACGTTTACAATATAGATATTAAAAATTACGTGATAGGCAAATTATTGTACATATTCTCAATACACATTAATCTGAAGAAACATACATCTGCACTATTTTGTTCAAAAACATGATTTATCACACCATTCACCTTACAAATATGACGTCAAAACTAAAAATAGCTCGATGACGTCATAAATAGCAAGTGTCGTCGGCTGACGAACACCTTTTCACTTACCTAGTTCAAACGATTAACAAAGAAATGTTGATTGACATATCACGTCATTACGACTTTATTGAATTTCGAATAATTTTGGCAAAAATTACGTATAAGTTTTAAATGATGTATTATAGAATTTAAGATTATACTTTTTTAATTACTTAACCGTAAGCGAAATTAATATTAACGAGTAAGCTCCCCTATCAAAATTAAATTGCAACAGATCAAACTTTTTAAAGTGTTCAGTTTTCGGCGATGATTTTATAAAAGTATCAGAACTCGTATTGTCATTTACGGAGATAAACAAAATTAGGTATGTATCATAAAAAGTACATATTTTGTGATTAAATAAAAATGCATAATGTGCGTTATTCCATATGGAGAGTCAATGCTAGTTTCAGTCAGGACAGTATGGAATCGTGTGGTATACAGCTTTATTTATTTGATATGGAAGGAAGAATCTATAATGATATAAACTTGAGTTGGTTTTTTATCTTTCAGATCATGTGTGGATATTTGACTATAATAATGTTTAACAAAAAAAGTTAGAAAGTGTGGTAAGTGTAAATAACTGATCCTACGTTTTTTGTTACCAACAGGCAATCAGAAATTAAACATTGGGAACCTCCGGTTAGGCAGTGATGTAAACATTCACCAAATCATACAAATCATAACAAAGGCTATATAGACGTTAATTACACGAACAATACATTACCGTCAATCATAGCATCACTGTTACAAGAACAACTAAGCCATTAGAAAGAAATATCCTCGTCCTCGGTTTAATAAAACATGTCAATTGACGACATTTAGGCTATATCTTGTGTGTTTGGTATCGGAATAATTTCCTAGTTGTAATCATTTAATTTGAAAACAATTTTAACCATTATCATACAAGGTTTTTCTTTTCCGTTACGTGAAACAGCTTTTCAATATTATTCAACCCTTTTTGATCAAATTTTTTATTATTTTTTCAAACCCCTAAGCGGCGCGAAGTGCGCAGGGTTTGATCTGTGAACACTGCGTCCATTTCCGGTTCTTTCCCATGCGGAAAAACCTTCATGAAAATTGAGGCCGCATAAAAATTGCATTGAGAACCCCATTCAAAATGGCGCTCTGCGTTGTTGTCAATCGTGACGTCATTGAAACCTTGGAACGGTAGAATGTATACTTTTCCCTACATTCAATCAGGAATTCACTTAATTACACAATTGATGACATTGATGTCATTTTGTGAAGCAGCCCTTGCCAGGAAACGGTAGAATAATTTCATCGAAGACGACAATTCCCGTTGTTTCTTGAAGCCGAAATATTTATGTCGTTGTACTTCAAAACTGCAGTCAAAAGAAAATTTGATGATTTTTACTCGAATGGCAAAATATACCGCTATTTTTCACTCATAGTTCGCACATGAAAACAGATATCGGTGTTCTGCCATTATTGTGAAATATACAGACATTTTTATATGGATAATGATGTGAGTGATAATGATATCGATAGCAGAATTACGTACAGACGGATACGTTACTTTCAGGAGCAGATGCCTGTCATCCTTAGGGTCACGTTTGCGTGTAAAGTAAGTCTGCTGGCCGGACGTGGATCACTATAGGCTGCCTTACATTTATGTTGTCTCTCCTTGGCGGAAGTGAGATGAGTTCCCGCTGTTCGTGTCTCCGATGTAGGGTTCTTGGTAACGCTGGCATTACCTCTCCTTCGTCACCAAAAAGCATTGCATTGATACTAACATTTTCACAGACAAAGGTTGCTTTACAAAATTTTCTAAAAGTTTTACTTACAAAACAATAAATGACTGGGTTCGTTGCTGTAGTAGAATACGAAAAACAAGGCGAGTAAATTTTAATGTAATACAAAAACTGATTGTTCGACATCCCAAAGCCGTCCATTATGGCTGCTAGGTGTAAAGGAAGCCAACAGATAGCGAAGGTCAATGTTACAACAAAAACCACCTTCAGAATTCGTTGTCTCGTTTGAAGGGTCGCAATACGCATTTGGTTAAATCTTAGACCTCCCGTGGAGATTGTTCGCATTTTCCGTGCAATTTGGATGTAGCAGAATCCCAAGATGAAGAGTGGAATGGCATACATAAAAATGAACAGCATTGTGACGTATATTTTCATCTGAGCTTTCTCGAGCGTCTCCATACAAAACGTCTTAAATGACACGATTTCCCGTGTAATCTTGATGACAGGCGAAAACGCGGTAATAGAAATGAACCAAATGGCCATGAGGACAATGAGCGTCCGAGGTTTTGTTCTGCAATAAAAAGAAGACATATAATTTATAACTGTAATTTTAAAACATGTAACGATTCTTTATTAATACGCTTTAAAATCAATATAGCATCTGGACGTTTTAAACGGTATATGACCATCCCTCAAGGACTTTATCAATGGAGATGCTTTTGACAGCATTTCCTAAATTTATCTAAATATAATGCTATATGTGTTGTTATGTCGTGTCATTGCAGGCCATTAAAGCTATGTTTCGTGCGCTATCATGGCTGATGTCGACTACATCTTATAGACATGTATTAAATGACATACGTATATATAGACATTATTAGATGACATACGTATATATAGACATGTATTAGATGACATACGTATATATATACATGTAGTAGATGACATACGTATATATACACATGTATTAGATGACATACGTATATGTATACATGTATTAGGTGACATAAGTATATATAGACATGTATTAGATTACATACGTATATATAGACATGTACTAGATGACATACGTATATATACACATGTATTAGATGACTTACGTATATATAGACATGTATTAGTTGACATACGTATATATAGACAGGTATTAGATGACATACGTATATATACACATGTATTAGATGACTTACGTATATATAGACATGTATTAGATGACGTACGTATATATATACATGTACTAGATGACATACGTATATATAGAGATGTATTAGATGACAGGCGTAGAGGGAGACATGTATTAGATGACATACTTATATATAGACATGTATTAGACGACATACGTATATATAGACATGCATTAGATGACATACGTATATATAGACATGTATTAGATGACATACGTATATATATACATGTACTAGATGACATACGTATATATATATATTTCCTTCATCACCATTGGTTGGATCAGAATCACGTGGAGTTTGGTAATTTGTGATACAACCTCGGTGTTACTATTCTAAGAAAAATAAGGTCAATATTCACTTTATGATGTAATTTCATTTGCAACGTCACAATGCTCTCTGACAACGTCACAATGCTATCTGACAACGTCACAGTGCTCTCTGACAACGTCACAATGCTATCTGACAACGTCACAGTGCTCTCTGACAACGTCGCAGTGCTCTCTGACAACGTCACAATGCTATCTGACAACGTCACAATACTATCTGACAACGTCACAGTGCTCTCTGACAACGTCGCAGTGCTCTCTGACAACGTCACAGTGCTCTCTGACAACGTCACAATGCTATCTGACAACGTCACAGTGCTCTCTTACAACGTCGCAGTGCTCTCTGACAACGTCACAATGCTATCTGACAACGTCACAGTGCTCTCTGACAACGTCGCAGTGCTCTCTGACAACGTCACAATGCTATCTGACAACGTCACAATACTATCTGACAACGTCACAGTGCTCTCTGACAACGTCGCAGTGCTCTCTGACAACGTCACAGTGCTCTCTGACAACGTCACAATGCTATCTGACAACGTCACAGTGCTCTCTTACAACGTCGCAGTGCTCTCTGACAACGTCACAATGCTATCTGACAACGTCACAATGCTCTCTGACAACGTCACAATGCTATCTGACAACGTCACAGTGCTCTCTGACAACGTCGCAGTGCTCTCTGACAACGTCACAATGCTATCTGACAACGTCACAATACTATCTGACAACGTCACAGTGCTCTCTGACAACGTCGCAGTGCTCTCTGACAACGTCACAGTGCTCTCTGACAACGTCACAATGCTATCTGACAACGTCACAGTGCTCTCTGACAACGTCGCAGTGCTCTCTGACAACGTCACAATGCTATCTGACAACGTCACAATACTATCTGACAACGTCACAGTGCTCTCTGACAACGTCGCAGTGCTCTCTGACAACGTCACAGTGCTCTCTGACAACGTCACAATGCTATCTGACAACGTCACAGTGCTCTCTTACAACGTCGCAGTGCTCTCTGACAACGTCACAATGCTATCTGACAACGTCACAATACTATCTGACAAATCCAGCACTTTCCTCTGTACAGTTTTCATGCGTTCCATTTGTGTTTAATAATTAAAACATTATTTAGCATTTAATACAACAATTAAGGACTTTTATTGCGGTGAATATGTGGTAATATGAACCTGAGAAAGTAATATTTTTCCGGTTCATATGACCACATATTCATGTCAATAAAGGTCCAACATTGATAAGTATGAAATACGTAGCCTGCTATCAGTGTTAACACACAAATACTGGCACCTATCACAGCTGTATATATGATATACTGTATATTCAAATCGTGCCAACTGCTACGTCATCCCTTGTTCACTTCATGGCGTCAAAGACTTCAAATTGCACTGTGAGATTTACGAAATGAGTCTAAAATTTCCATTATACCACACCTCTCATGTATTGTATAATGACCAATATTGGGTTAAGATGTTATCTACGACTTCAACACCATCCTTCAACCCCTTCATCCCCCCTCCCAATAACAGGATGTACTACAGCCATGTGGTAGGGAGAAGGTTAAACCACTAACCTCATCGTTCTCGACATAACAGGATGTGCTACAGCCATGTGGTAGGGAGAAGGTTAAACCACTAACCTCATCGTTCTCGACATAACAGGATGTACTCCAGCCATGTGGTAGGGAGAAGGTTAAACAACGCACCTCATCGTTCTCGACATAACAGGATGTGCTACAGCCATGTGGTAGGGAGAAGGTTAACAACTTACCTCATCGTTCTCGACATAACAGCATGTACTACAGCCATGTGGTAGGGAGAAGGTTAAACCACTAACCTCATCGTTCTCGACATAACAGGATGTGCTACAGCCATGTGGTAGGGAGAAGGTTAAACCACTAACCTCATCGTTCTCGACATAACAGGATGTACCACAGCCATGTGGTCGGGAGAAGGTTAAACAACTCACCTCATCGTTCTCGAAATAACAGGATGTACTACAGCCATGTGGCAGGGAAAAGGTTAAACAACTCACCTCATCGCTCTCGATATAACAGGATGTACTACAGCCATGCGGTAGGGAGAAGGTTAAACAACTCACCTCATCGTTCTCGACATAACAGGATGTACTACAGTCATGTGGTAGGGAAAACGTTAAACAACTTACCTCATAGTTCTCGACATAACAGGATGTACTACAGCCATGTATCGATCAATCCCAATAGCGGTCAAGGTCATAACATGCAGCGACATACAACACACCATTAGGTAGGATGCAAATTTACCTGTAAACAAATTAGTCATATGTTAACAACAGAACACCATAGAGTTGTTGATATTTCCAGCTGAGGTGGATGGATAATGAAACGGCAGATAACTGGGATAATGTTCAACAGTTACTGAAAATCTCAATCCAAATACCGACTGTGATAAAATTGTGGGTGAATTAACGACACTCTATTATATCCTTTAGAAATCGCCAACATTTTACTCCTGACTACCATTTTGTATCTCACCAAGATCTCACAGCAAATGAGTTGGTATATAGAAAAGTGTATGGTGTTAAAAAAAACTTGCTATTAAAATTACGATGTGTTTACCAATTTCGTTATAAAAGACTGCAAAATTTTGAAATATTTCAGATAAATATAATAATAACTTTATCAGAAAAACGGTATTCATAATAATGAGTTATTATTCAAGTGAACTGTTCAAGTGTTAGTCGATTAGAAGATAGGTAGACGGAGGAGTCCTTCAGGGGTTTTCTACAGATTGTTCTGTCACAGTGAGCAGCATGTCGCCTTTATAGGTTTATGGGAACAACGGACGTCAGTGTCGCTAGCTATTGACAACCTATGTACGCTCTACGGAAACAATTGAGGACCTGCTATCTGTACAACATTTAAGACCAATGCTCCCTAATCTGAAACATCTTTTTTAAATGTATCTGCAACAGATAACTGGGCAACATTTAATGACAAAGTTCCAGCAGCATTTTTTTACTGTCTCTATCCCTTGTTAATAATGTAGGTGAAACAAAAGGTTTATACCATAATGTCGCTATCCAGAGGCAAATTCGAAACTCAGAGTTGTTACAAAACGACAATAACAGGAACTATGTCAGTAAAACGCTTACACGGCAAGTACCTCCCTCTATCATTTGTGAAAATACATAATGATAAATCATGTTGCAGACGCTCAACAGACAACCTTACTGCTATTTGCTATATACTAACTATTGGCTATACAACTATCTACTGGCTACATGCTATATATTGGCTGTATACTATATATTGGCTATATACTATCTATTGGCTGTATACTATCTATTGGCTACATACTATATATTGGCTATATACTATCTATTGGCTATATACTATCTATTAACTATATACTATATATTGGCTATATACTATATATTGGCTGGATACTATATATTGGCTATATACTATATATTGGCTATATACTATATATTGTCTGTATACTATCTATTGGATGTATACTATCTATTGGCTGTATATTATCTATTGGCTATATACTATCTATTGGCAATATATTATCTATTGGCTATATACTATCTATTGGCTATATATTATCTATTGGCTATATACTATATATTGGCAATATACTATCTATTGGCTATATACTATATATTGGCTGGATACTATCTATTGGCTATATACTATCTATTGGCTATATACTATATACTGCAATATACAATCTATTGGCTATATACTATCTATATTGGCTGTATACTATCTATTGGCTGTATACTATCTGCTGGCTATATACTATATATTGGCTGCATACTATATATTGGCTGTATACTATCTAGTGGCTATATACTATCTATTGGCTGTATACTTTATATTGGCTATATACTATCTATTGGCTATATATTATCTATTAGCTATATACTATCTAATGGCTGTATACTATCTATATTGGCTGTAAACTATCTATATTGGCTGTATACTATCTATTGGTTATATACTAACTGTTGGCTATATACTATCTATTGGCTATATACTATCTAGTGGCTATATACTATCTATTGGCTGTATACATTATATTGGCTGTATACTATCTATTGGCTATATACTATCTATTGGCTATATACTGTATATTGGCTATATACTATCTATAGACTATATACTATCTATTGGCTATATACTATCTATTGGCTATCTATTGGCTGTATACTATCTATTGGCTATATACTATATACTGCTATATACTATATACTGCTATATACAATCTATTGGCTATATAATATCTATTGGCTGTATACTATCTATTGGCTATATACTATCTATTGGCTGTATACTATCTATTGGCTATATACTATCTATTGGCTATATACTATCTATTGGCTATATACTATCTATTGGCTATATACTATCTATTGGCTATATACTATCTATTGGCTATATACTATCTATTGGCTATATACTATCTATTGGCTATATACTATCTATTGGCTATATACTATCTATTGGCTATATACTATCTATTGGCTATATACTATCTATTGGCTATATACTATCTATTGGCTATATACTATCTATTGGCTATATACTATCTATTGGCTATATACTATCTATTGGCTATATACTATCTATTGGCTATATACTATCTATTGGCTATATACTATCTATTGGCTATATACTATCTATTGGCTATATACTATCTATATTGGCTATATGCTATCTATTTGCTATATACTATCTATAGGCTGTATACTATCTATTGGCTATATACTATCTATTGGTTTATACTATCTATTGGCTATATACTATCTATTGGCTATATACTATATATTGGCTATACACTATCTATTGGCTATATACTATCTATTGGCTATATACTATCTATTGGCTATCTATTGGCTATATACTATCTATTGGCTATATACTATATACTGCTATATTCTATGTACTGCTATATACAATCTATTGGCTATATACTATCTATTGGCTTATACTATCTATTGGCTATATACTATCTATTGGCTATATACTATATATTGGCTATATACTATATATTGGCTATATACTATCTATTGGCTATATACTATCTATTGGCTATATACTATATATTGGTTATATTCTATCTATTAGCTATATACTATCTATTGACTATATACTATCTATTGGCAATATACTATCTATTAGCTATATACTATCTATATTGGCTGTATACTATATATTGGCTGTATACTATCTATTGGCTATATACTATATATTGGCTGTATACTATCTATTGGCTATATACTAACTATTGGCTATATAATATATATTGGCTATATACTATCTATTGGCTATATATTATCTATTGGCTATATACTATCTAATGGCTGTATACTATCTATATTGGCTGTATACTATCTAATGGCTGTATACTATCTATTGGCTATATACTATCTATTGGCTATATACTATCTATTGGCTATATACTATCTATTGGCTATATACTATCTATTGGCTATATACTATCTATTGACTATATACTATCTATTCACTATATACTATCTATTGGCTATATACTATCTATATTGGCTGTATACTATATATTGGCTGTATACTATCTATTGGCTATATACTCTATATTGGCTTTATACTATCTATTGGCTATATACTAACTATTATCTATATAATATATTGGCTATATACTATCTATTGGCTATATATTATCTATTGGCTATATACAATCTATTGGCTATATAGTATCTATTGGCTATCTATTGGCTATATACTATATATTGGCTATATACTATCTATTGGCTATATACAATCTATTGGCTATATACTATCTATTGGCTATCTATTGGCTATATACTATATATTGGCTATATACTATATACTGCTGTATACTATATACTGCTATATACAATCTATTGGCTATATACTATCTATTGGCTGTATACTATCTATTGGCTATATACTATCTATTGGCTATATACTATATATTGGCTATATACTATCTATTGGCTATATACTATATACTGCTATAAACAATATATTGGCTATATACTATATATTGGCTATATACTATCTATTGGCTATATACTATCTATTGGCTGTATACTATATATTGGCTGTATACTATCTATATTGGCTGTATACTATCTATATTGGCTGTATACTATATATTGGCAGTATACTATATATTGGCTATATACTATCTATTGGCTATATGCTATATATTGGCTATATACTATCTATATTGGCTGTATACTATCTATTGGCTGTATACTATATATTGACTATATACAATCTATTGGCTATATATTATCTATTGGCTATATGCTATATATTGGCTATATACTATCTATATTGGCTGTATACTATATATTGGCTGTATACTATCTATTGGCTATATACTATCTATTGGCTGTATACTATTTATTGGCTATATACTATCTATTGGCTATATACTATCTATTGGCTATATAATATATATTGGCTATATACTATCTATTGGCTATATACTGCTATGTACTATCTTTTGGCTATATGCTATCTTTTGGCTAATCTATATTTACAATAACGGAGTTATCTAAAAGTAATTAAATCGTAATAACATCATTGCGTTTCAACATAGAAAATAGGCGTAACGGGTCTACATCCTGACCGACCACATCAAAGAGAGCTGTGAGGAATGACAACCATTTCTAAGTCAGACTCCGCAGATGTATTGTAGTTACTGTTTAGTCCGACAGTTAACAGATGTATTGTAGTTACTGTTTAGTACGACAAGTACATTTAACAGATGTATTGTAGTTACTGTTTAGTACGACAGTTAACAGATGTATTGTAGTAACTGTTTAGTACGACAGTTAACAGATGTATTGTAGTAACTGTTTAGTACGACAGTTAACAGATGTATTGTAGTTACTGTTTAGTACGACAGTTAACAGATGTATTGTAGTTACTGTTTAGTACGACAGTTAACAGATGTATGTAGTTACTGTTTATTAGGACAGTTAACATAGGTATTGTAGTTACGGTTTAGTACGACAGTTAACAGATGTATTGTAGTTACTGTTTAGTA
>NW_018405172.1:20724-21193 GCF_002113885.1 Mizuhopecten yessoensis
AGATACATTGAAGTTACTGTTTAGTACGACAGTTGACAAGATACATTGTAGTTACAGTTTAGTACGACAGTTAACATTACTTCAGACATTCCAGCTATATCTGCCCCGTCCTGCAATGACTCGCTTTACTAGAGCTTTACCGTTCGATCGTTCCCAACTGGAGAGGATTTTTTTTCAAACCCTTAAGCGGCGCGAAGCGCCGGAGGGTTTGATCTGTAAACACTTTGTCCACTTCCGGTGCTTCCCCATGCGTGAAAGCCTTCTGGGAAATTAAGGCCGCATAATATTTCCAAATAAGTAATAGAAAATTATCAACGATATCCGTACGGATTTAGAAAATTACTCCAGATCATTATAAGAAAGGCTAAAAGACATATATTAAGAAATATGTATCAATCGACAATACTACAAAGCAACGAAACTAATGCAATGATATCGTCTGCTGTGGCGGAGGACATCCCTTGTGCTA
>NW_018405172.1:21590-23180 GCF_002113885.1 Mizuhopecten yessoensis
TAGATGGATGCTATGACAATTGAGTTGGTACTAGGTCGCTAATGATCTACCCAGTCCAGTTCCACTACAATGACATTGTTTGAATCTATTTATACATTGTTATAATGCATAGGAAATTGACGTGTCAAGTTACTAGGAAATCACATGAAATAAAATCTGATGAATTTAGTAATTTTAACAACAAAGGGAAAAATTGTGGGGCACATAGTTGATGGAGATAGACTCTGATATTTTTATTTTCAGGTAATTATAACTGTTCGGGTTGGTCGATTGATTACTACCAATATTTTATTTTTGTTGCCACCATTCAATATAGTCTGATTTCTGTGATGGCTGACCTACTGGGCATTTCTTTATTTACCTACATGTATGTGTTTTATTTTAATTATGATGCGTCTGGGTTATTTCCCTATATTTTCAGTAAATATGTGAATATTAATGGGTTATCCCCAATATGTAATTAATTTTCAAATTTTTTGATGGGTCAAATTTGAAAAGTATACAGCATGTTTTATTTAACTCATATGGCACATAGTGACATAGGTAAATAAGTATATAAATGTCTCCATACTAGGAGTCAAACAAATGATCAGTTTTCAGATTGGACCTATTGAAGAAATTTTCCTACATAACTATTATTCTTGCATTGTGCATACTACACCGAGATATCCGCATTTCCAGCGGTGCTGAAAAATTCTATCTGGCACACAGGTCTGCTTACACGCGCAGACTGGCGGGGGGATTGTAATGACCTTTCGGGGTCACGCTATTGTTCATGACGTCATTTTATGACGTTTGGGTCAGTCAGGGTCATTGACGTCATTAACAATTACCATCTGGGCTTCATATGCAAATGAGGAATGTGCGAACAGTTTACAACTTTACTAGAAGAGCCGCTGTTTTTACAGGTTTTAGTTAACAAGCAAGAAACAGAATCCATCCCTGATGTGAGGTATGGATAAGGTTATTCAAACCCAAAGGGATAAAATATTGAGCAGAAGACCTGAGGCTGGGCCAAGGGTCTTCTGCTCAATAATTTATCCCATATGGCACATAGGTAAATAATACCTCGAATCGGGGATGGATTCTATTATTGTGATCCATTAATGTGTGAACATTCCATGAAATACTTATAAGTCGCAACTTCAATGAACCATTGTTTCTTTCTAAAAAGTCGTATTCAAGTAAAACACTGTTCAGGGTAACATTGTGTAAACATTATATTTCATTTTCAGATTGGAATGTTAACATACATGTACGTGTCATCGCTTAAGGTTCTAGCTGCACAGAAGACTGATTTGGACGTTTTAGAATTATACAAAGTTCCTGTTCATGTCCATAATTTCATTGAACGTCGATTTATCTTTGAGTCATTCAAGATAGTGTGCACTGCAAATTATCATGTTCATCATCCATTTGCAGTGAGTCATTTACAGCCCATTCAGTATGACAGGTATGGGATGGAAGGAATATTTTCTGTTGACAATGTCACATTCAAGTTGTCATTTGTTGATGAGCATTGTATTTCTCTGGATATTTCCTCTGACACTTTGCTCAACAGATTGCAGTTGGCCAATTTGCTCAAAAATT
>NW_018405172.1:30213-81602 GCF_002113885.1 Mizuhopecten yessoensis
TAAATTTACTCTTATATCGATGTAGATTCACTGGAACTATATTGCCTAAGCAACAACTGCTACTGTAGTTACCATCGTGACAATCCGCTTCGACTTTTTTTTCTGCGTAATGTAGCATTTTAACAACTTTTGAATGTAAATATAAGGAATAACACGCTCCATAAAGAAGAATTTCGTTGCCAACTGCGTTCATACTACAGTATACGCCGTCAAAATGAAGGTCAATCCTTAAATAATATTGGAATACATTAATAAACTTGTGAGGGTTTGAAGATATTTAATAAATTAAAAGCCGTAGGGAAAGTATCCAAATCCCAAAAAAAGCAGAATTATTTAGTTTTAGTAACAAAGGGCTCCACTCTTAGCCTGTTCAAATGTTCAAAAATCTCAAGACTGATTTACATGTATTGGCAAATGTAAAACAATGCACTATATGTATCAACAAAACAAGAGGCCCAGAGGGTCTCTATCGCTCACCTGGATAATAGAGCAACCATGGAAAATTAATTAAATTATTCTTATTTTATGTAATACTGCAACTATTTCCAAATATTGCCTGGCTCTTTATCTCAGCAGCACCTGTCCTCTTTAGGTCCCTCCTTCCTGCTCCCATGAATTGGGGTGAATTTAAAATATTAACCTCAAAATTAGTTCCCTTTGCCCAAGGATGCTCTCCACAAAATTCGGTTAAAATCCCTTCAAATATACTGGATTAATAGGAGGATTTTAACATTACTATGTTTCCCTACTGGACCATTCTCCTTTGCTCCCATGGGTACCTCACTTTTCCTTTAAACAAAATTTGGACCCCCTTGCCCAAGGATGCTCGGGACTGGACCAGATTCGGTTAAAATCCCTCCATTGGTACAGAAGAATGGTTATAAACATTCATTATCCAATTCCCCTAATGGACCCTGTCCCTATGCACTCAGAGGGGCCACACCCTCTGTTTATACAAAATTGAGTCCCTTTTGCTCAAGGATATATTCCAGGCCAAATTTGGATAATATCCCTCCTATAGTACAGAAGAAGAAGAAGAATTTTAAAGATTTACACCTCAAATTTCCCTATTAAAGTCCCCACTCCTCTGTACCCAGAAGGGCCACAATCTCTGTTTATACAAAATTGAGACACATTTGCCCAAGCCAAGGATGTTCTAGGCCAAATTTGGATAAAATCCTTTCAATGGTACAGAAGAAGAAGAATTTTAAAGATTTATACCACAAATTCTCAAGTCCAAGGATCCCCGGATGCTCCAGGCCAACTTAAGTCAAAATCCATAAAGCTGTTCAGGGCTAGTAGTGTTTTCAAGGAAAAGTTGATGGATGGACGGATGAACATACGAGTGAAGCCGTGGTACAGCATAAGCTCATATACATTTAGTATTCCATTTATAAGTAATATTTCTTACAGATTTTGTCTGACATAAATGCTGTAACATTAATTACTGTATATATATTTGCAATTATAATGTGACATGTATCTGCTTCTATCTTAACACTGACCTCATTTTTTATAAAAAAAAAAAAAAAAAAAATTTGTTGAAAAGTTGTGAAAAACTGTTGACAGTCATTTTCGATGCAAAAACAGTAGAATATCATTTTCTCCTTGACAGAAAAATGATTTATTTTGATTAAACTGAAAATTAATAAAAGATGAAGATCATTCATGTCTGTGTCTTATTCTTTAATTCTAAATGTGTACAAGTCCTAAATTAACCTCAACAGAATATGAATGACAATAAAGTCTGTTGACAAACAATGAAAAGTAATCTGCTAGAAATACAGATTTACTGTTTAAGCAATCCCATTCACCACCATCCTCGGAAACCCACTTTCAATTGTACTTGCGTTTATCGATAAACGCTAGTACAATCGAACGTGGGTTTCCGACAATGATTCACCACCTGAAGATGGCTTTTATGCAAATGGGGAGTTGTCCCAAGAAATATGAAGGACCAATTATGAAGTTATATGACCAGGAATTTTTATCTGTTATATTAGAATTCAGTGCCATATTGCTTCATTCTAATTAATCGTGCAACTGCATGTATTTATATCGAGATGCTGAACTCTCTTTCGACTTCTGACGGGCATTTATACAGTTTCATACAAATGAATTATAGTGTTATACTAGCTTCCTGTGATGTCTTACAAAATACAAATTCATGAGAATCCCATTGCATTGACCTTAGTTGTTACATTCCTGTTTTATATACATGTTTGATATATCCTGTATGGTGAAGATCATTCAATTAAATTTCAATCCTTACGCATAAAATTGTCTTTGTCTGGAGCCTTGGCAAAGCCACATTCTGGACCAAAACCACATTCATGAAGTTGATATTTTACTGTCTTTACCACACAAGGATTAAGGAGTCTACTTAGCTTTTGTCATTCCAAAACAATGAACGTCTTTAACTTCTGAACAGTTATAAAAAAATAAAATCAAAACTGTTGTACTGTACATGTCTTCATGGAGACTTTGACGACGTTAATTTGTACTTTTAATTACTGTAGTACATTGTGTATTTGAAGTTTATAACTAAGCCATTTCTTTTCTTCCACTCTCTTACAGAGACCGAAACAGTGGAAAAAGCAAATGGAAGAGACCATGTGAGATGGTGACATCAGACCAAAAATATATATATACCTACAACATGTTTCATTGAAACAGCTAGTGAATAGAAAGGACCATGGGAGACGGTGACATCAGACCTACTACAACATGTGTCATTGTAACAGCTAGTGAATGGAATGGACCGGTACCATGTGAGACGGTGATATCACACCTACTACAACATGTTTCATTGTAACAGCTAGTGAATGGAAAGGACCGGTACCATGTGAGACGGTGATATCACACCTACTACAACATGTTTCATTGTAACAGCTAGTGAATGGAATGGACCGGTGACATCACACCTACTACAACATGTTTCATTGTAACAGCTAGTGNTTAAGGAGTCTACTTAGCTTTTGTCATTCCAAAACAATGAACGTCTTTAACTTCTGAACAGTTATAAAAAAATAAAATCAAAACTGTTGTACTGTACATGTCTTCATGGAGACTTTGACGACGTTAATTTGTACTTTTAATTACTGTAGTACATTGTGTATTTGAAGTTTATAACTAAGCCATTTCTTTTCTTCCACTCTCTTACAGAGACCGAAACAGTGGAAAAAGCAAATGGAAGAGACCATGTGAGATGGTGACATCAGACCAAAAATATATATATACCTACAACATGTTTCATTGAAACAGCTAGTGAATAGAAAGGACCATGGGAGACGGTGACATCAGACCTACTACAACATGTGTCATTGTAACAGCTAGTGAATGGAATGGACCGGTACCATGTGAGACGGTGATATCACACCTACTACAACATGTTTCATTGTAACAGCTAGTGAATGGAAAGGACCGGTACCATGTGAGACGGTGATATCACACCTACTACAACATGTTTCATTGTAACAGCTAGTGAATGGAATGGACCGGTGACATCACACCTACTACAACATGTTTCATTGTAACAGCTAGTGAATGGAATGGACCGGTNATTAGTTTTGGTTCCTGATAGTATTATAAAGCAGCATGTAAAGCAAGAAAGATTAGATTTAACAAGAATTGTGGGCTTCACGGGTAAATATAAATAGTGTTGAAAATGTGGCAGAAATAGTGCGGAAACCTAAATTATGCGGCATTTTCAAATTCAAGTCCATACATGTATATAAAACCTGTAAAAGTCCATATATATATGCTCTAGAAAGCTATGCTTACTCTGCGTTTAATACTTCAGGTCAAGGTCAAAGGTCATATCACTGTGAACCAAATTTATGTTTGTATTGTGACACATCACTTCACCATAAAGTACCTTCATGCCTATTGCAAGGCAATGCATGAAACACAAGCTAAGATATTGGTCCTCTGTTTAATTGACCTGTATATACACTAGATTCATACTTGGGTTAAGGTAAAAGGTCAAATAGAGGTCACAGTGACCTCATTGCAGTATTATCACACTGCTATCCCGTGATAAACCTATGTACCAACAAAATTTGATGGCCATATTATAATGCATTCATGAAACTTTGCCTAAAACACTGCATTTTAGGACTTTAGGTCAAGCTAAGATTAAAGGTTAAATTCAGGTCTTATTGTATTTAGTTTGTCACACTGTCTTCCATTCTGGCTTCTTGTAATGTACCTACATACCAAGATTGATGTCCATTCACTGTATCTTTTTAGTAAGTGTTGTTCTAATTATCAATTATAATTGAAAATCAATCGATTACACAACAGATTACAATTAATCGTTTAAATTCCATGATCCATGCAAAACGCGGGAAATACTTGCATGTTACCTCAGTAAGTATATTTCATACACAACAAATGTTGGAATACAGTAAGATGGGATTTAATTATAGTTAAATTATCTGTACTCCAAATCATGCTGTAATATTATTCTTTAGAAAAAAATTTTATCGACAAACATTTTAATATATGCTTGCTCATTCATATGTGTACCTTTCAGATCATTTTACTTCTTGCATGTAAAAGCGAGTTCTACATATACCTCTAAAAGTTGATATTTCACAACTTTGTATTCTGGCTTTCTTTTAAAGTCTGTTCAGGTTTTTTATGGTGCTGGCAGCATCTCTTTTTCAAACTTTACAATGGAGTACAAAAACAACACTAATATATTAGCTTGAGCACTATTCTATTGCAAAACTATCTGATTTTGGTCGCATCTATAGATAATCTGTAGGTCTAAGCCATGGAATCATTGGGCTCTCCAAGGAGGTAAATAAATATCAGTTTATTCAGTTATTAATTTCGGTAATCCGTTCGTTGTCTTTCGACCGAGTAACCGGTTAACCATGACCAGTTAACCATTGACTATCCTTGTTGAAATTAACTCATGTTATTTCCTACAAAATTAGTCAGTCCTGCTTTCAAATTAATCATCTCAATTTGGACATTGGAACTGGCACTTATGTTGCATATACTGGGTTATTGTATATGTGTTTATAAAGGAATATTGGGTGTGTACAGTCAATATATTATTATTGCATAACCAATGTTTTGTTTTGTTAAATATGTCAAAATCCATTTGTGAAAAATAACACTATTCTGACGTCATAAATAAATGACCTTATGTAAATATATCACAGTGAAGTAATGCTATGTCTCAGGTATAGGTACATATAGATTTGGATTGAAATTCCTTCTCATAAAAGAAAGAGAAGTTTTGTTTTATGAAATCGCAAAATCAGTTTGTGAAATATCCCTATTCCTATATCAAAAATAAATTACACCAGACACTGTATGTAAATATTAGTGAAGTATATATGCTAAGGTACATGTAGATTTTTGTAGAAATTCCTTCTCTTAAAAGAAAGAGGAGTTTTGTTTGATTAATATGATGAAATCTGTTGTATTTGAAATATCGCTATTCTGATGTCATATATGTAATTGACACCAGACACCATATGTAAATATATTACAGTGAAGTAATACAATGTCTCGGGTACATATATGTACATGTATGTGTATGTAAATTTTGATGGAAATTATTTTTCTAAAAAGAAAGACAAATGAATAGTGATTTTTGATATTTATTATAAACTTCCTTAGATGTATGTACATGTCATCTTTCAGTGTCAAAGTAACTTGAAATTTACTCAATTACTTAATATGCTTTTCCCTGTTTATGGTATATCAGGAATGGCTTTTAATTATTTTTTTCAACGTTTATAAAGTCATAACAATACAGTGCAACTGGAAATTGTGTTAACAAATTAATGGTGTACACATATATCATAAGTATTTAAGATTCATTTAAGATTATTTGTCAATGAAAAGTTACCAACTAATTTATCCATTTCACTGTTCAGATGATGGCTTCCATGACAGATACATTTTCAGTTTCCTCATGTTCTATTTGACATTAATTATTAATTCAAATGGACCTTTGGCATTAAAAACAAACTTCAAACATTTCAGGGAATGGCAAACTGTTTAGCACATGACTTGATTTGGCTTTCTGTTTTCACTATATAAACAATAATTATCTCTGTTAATATTGCTATTATGAAATGAATAGAATTACTGTTTTAATGATAAATGGGAAGTTGTTTCATTATGAACTTGATAATGTCTGAAAAAGAATATAATATGAATTGAAAAAATGAATTATATAAATTATTGTATGAACTATATATGATCCTGGTTTTTTTTTTTAATTTACCTCACCTGGCTTTACTATAAGGGCGATGCCAGTTTATGCCATGGTGCAGCGTCCTTTGTCCATCTATTTGTCTGTTAGGTATTAACATTTCAATCAAATACTTCTGGGACCAGGACAACTGCTATAGGTGTAGGACTATGATATTTGGCTTGTACCATATCATGCTGTGATGAATGCTTTCAAGGAGAGTGGGTCAAACAAGCCTAGAATATTTATACAATACCTTCTCAATAACCAAAAGGCTACAAAGTGTGCCCATTCAAACGAGTGTTATATGTTTAAATATTTAAATGCTTCTTCTTACTAACTGAAAGGCACGTGGTTATAACATACACATTTTCTATGAAGCCCGCTGAAAAATGACAGTCAATCCTTTACATGTTATTGAAAGAATAGGTGTATAATCATTTTAAAAACTAGTACTAATATTAATACTCTGCCTCCACTGTTACAGCTGTACGCAATATATAAAAAAAGGTATCGCTGTCAGAAGCTACGTTATCCCAGCTATTCACAAAAAAAAAAACATGTATTGAAACAGAAAAAAATAGGGAGGGGTTGAAACTTTGACCTTAGAACTTTTTTTTTTTAATATAGTGTCCAGCAGCTTTGCTGCATTTTCTTGTTTTAAATTGGCGTCGGTTTAATGCGTGAATTACTCTTTGAGGTAAACATAACCAATCTTGTCGCTGTGAACTGGCTCAGGATATTTTGACAACTGTGAATGAATCGAGCGTTAATGAATATTTATTTTACAATTCTAAAACAAATTGTTACTATATTTTTTGAAGTTATTGTTTAAAATATATTTAAACAATAACTGGTTGTCTGGCTGTAATTATTGTTGATATAATTAGAAGTGGCCTCTGGCAAATCCCATAAAACCCGCAAGGGTTTTATGGTAGATTTGCCAGAGGCAACTTGTAATTATATCAACAATAATTACATCTAGACAACCAGGTATTTTTTTAAATTTACATATTTTTCTTTTTTAAGACATATTCCTACAAAAACCATTTGCCCTGCCTCAAAATACATTTCAGGCGGCCATTTTGTTTGTTTACATATTCCTACACCTGAAACAGGCAGTTGTAATTATAGTCGAGCAGTTGTAAATATAGCCTATATAATTACACTTGCCCTCTAACACTGTTGTAATGGGACGGCGCGGGGGCAAATGTAAATATATATATATTTTACCTATGGCTGTTTTTCCGCTAGTATATATACACATATATGTATTTCTTAGAATACAACGAACAAGCATCGTGATTTTTTTTTCATTTCAAAAAGATTTCAATTGAAACATGTCCAAACTCCCACACAGATTTGGATTTTTTTAAAAGAGACAACACAACCGATTGTGGTAATAAAGGTACCAGAAACACCCGGGGTAAGCCCGCACCATGTATACACACTAGTTATAGCCATTTATATGGTAATTGTTTTTTTATAACAGAACTCATGATTATCACGGATTAATATTTAATTTGCATCTTGATAAACCAAGTTGAACAGCAATGATGGACAGTAAAGCAATTGTGTGCTTTTATTTAGTCTAACGACGTCATATCTGATTATGTGTATATTTTATCATTGAATTAAATTTTGATTTAATTACATAATATGCTTTTCTGTGAAAGAACCTTAATGAAAGCCTATGCAATCGACCTCTAAAGTCCGTCCGTCCGTCCGTCCGTCCGTGGACATGATGTCTACCGGACAACTTAACGCGTTTATCATCAGTGGATCTAACACAATGACCTACGATTTCTGTGAACGACATTTACCCAGCTTGCACATAAAAAACGTATATGATACTATAATAGATCAATAATCTGTTATTAGGTCATATTCTTGAAAGATTTCTATGTGGGTGTTCGGATGTTTTACTGACGTTGAATGTATATTGTAAGGTAATCTACGAAGTCTGAAAGGAAACGACTTCCATTGTCCCTATTTAGAAGCCATTGAGCCGTATTAGAATACACCAATCGATTTGCACGATATGACAACGTGGTGGTAAATTACATTTGACATTTACAACAGTAACAATGTGTTGTCCTTGCTACAATATCATCAGTTACAACAGAAACAATGTGTTGTCCTGTCTACAGCATCTTCAATTACATCAGTAACAATGTGTTGTCCTGGCTACAGCATCATCAATTAAAACAGTAACAATGTGTCGTCCTGGCTACAGCATCATCAATTAAATCAGTAACAATGTGTTGTCCTGGCTACAGCATCATCAATTACAACAGAAACAATGTGTTGTCCTGTCTACAGCATCATCAATTACATCAGTAACAATGTGTTGTCCTGCCTACAACATCATCAATTACAACAGAAACAATATGTTGTCCTGTCTACAGCATCTTCAATTACATCAGTAACAATGTGTTGTCCTGGCTACAGCATCATCAATTAAATCAGTAACAATATATTGTCCTGGCTACAGCATCATCAATTACATCAGTGACAATGTGTTCTCCTGGCTACCGCATTATCAATTACAACAGAAACAATGTGTTGTCCTGTCTACAGCATCATCAATTACATCAGTAACAATGTGTTGTCCTGCCTACAGCATCATCAATTACAACAGAAACAATGTGTTGTCCTGGCTACAGCATCATCAATTAAAACAGTAACAATGTGTTGTCCTGGCTACAGCATCATCAATTACATCAGTGACAAGGTGTTGTCCTGGCTACAGCATCATCAATTACATCAGTGACAAGATGTTGTCCTGGCTACAGCATCATCAATTACAACAGAAACAATGTGTTGTCCGGTCTACAGCATCATCAATTACAACAGAAACAATGTGTTGTCCTGGCTACACCTACATCAATTACATCAGTAACAATATGTTGTCCTGGCTACAGCATCATCAATTACAACAGAAACAATGTGTTGTCCTGGCTACAGCATCATCAATTACATCAGTAACAATGTGTTGTCCTGGCTTCAGCATCATCAATTACATCAGTAACAATTCGCTGTCCTGTCTAAAGCATCATCAATTAAAACAGTAACAATGTGTTGTCTTGCCTACAGCATCATCAATTACATCAGTGACAATGTGTTGTCCTGCCTACAGCATCATCAATTACATCAGTGACAAAATGCTGTCCTGGCTACAGCATCATCAATTACATCAGTTACAATGTGTTGTCCTTGTTGTACTGACATTTTTCCCTTCCTGTTCTGACATTCTGTCCTACCTGTACTAACACTCTACCCTTCCTATACTGACATTCTGCCTTTCCTGAACTGACATTCTGTCCTACCTGTCCTGACACTCTGCCCTCCCTATACTGACATTCTGTCCTCTCTTTACTGGCATTCTATCCTACCGATACTGACATTATGACCTTCCTTTACTGACATTCTGCCCTTGCTATGCTGACATTCTGCCCTTCCTATACTGACATTCTGTCCTATCTGTACTGACATTATGCCCTTCCTATACTGACATTCTGTCCTATCTGTACTGACATTCTTCCCTTACTATGCTGACATTCTTCCCTTTCTATACTGACATTCTGTCCTTGTTGTACTGACATTCTGACCTTCCTATCCTGACGGTCTGCCCTTCCTGTATTGACATTCTGCCCTTCCTATACTTACATTGTGTCCTTCCTATGATGACATTCTGTCCTTCCGATACTGACATTCTGCCCTTCTTATACTGACATTCTGCCCTTTCTATAATGACATTCCGGCCTTCATATACTGACATTCTGTCCTATCTATAATGACACTCTGCCCTTCCTATACTGACATTCTGCCCTCTCTTTACTGACATTATATCTTATCTATACTGACATTCTGCGCTTCCGTTACTCACATTCTGTCCTTCCTGCATTCTGTCCTATCTATACTGACATTCTGCCCTTCCTGTACTGACATTCTGCCCTTCCTATACTGACATTCTGCCCTTCCTATCCTGACAGTCTGTCCTTCCTATACTGACATTCTTCTTTTCCTTTACTGACATTCTGTCCTTATTGTACTGACATTCTTCCCTTCCTGTACTGACATTCTGCCCTTCCTATACTGACATTCTGCCCTTCCTATCCTGACAGTCTGTCCTTCCTATACTGACATTCTTCTTTTCCTTTACTGACATTCTGTCCTTATTGTACTGACATTCTTCCCTTCCTGTACTGACATTCTGCCCTTCCTATACTGACATTCTGCCCTTCCTATCCTGACAGTCTGTCCTTCCTATACTGACATTCTTCTTTTCCTTTACTGACATTCTGTCCTTATTGTACTGACATTCTTCCCTTCCTGTACTGACATTCTGCCCTTCCTATACTGACATTCTGCCCTTCCTATCCTGACAGTCTGTCCTTCCTATACTGACATTCTTCTTTTCCTTTACTGACATTCTGTCCTTATTGTACTGACATTCTTCCCTTCCTGTACTGACATTCTGCCCTTCCTATCCTGACTGTGGTAGCTCTTGTACTTCTGAAAGACACATCTCTTACATATAAAAACATGGAATTTAAAACATTTGGAGCTTGGCATTTTAGAATTTTATAAGTGAGAACTGCTTTCCTAAACTCATAAAAATCAGATATAGGCATCCACATGAGACTGTTAAAAAGAGTACAAGAAGGAATTAAAATATCTTTGATGTTCAATAAAATCCTGGCAGCTCTTTTTGTAACTTAAAAATCTTCTCAATGTACATTTTATTAGTAGGAATACACCACACACTTGAACAATATATGAAATGAGGAAAGACAATACTCTTATGTCAGTATCGGAAGGACATTCTGTCCTTGTTGTACTGACATTCTTCCCTTCCTGTACTGACATTCTGCCCTTCCTATCCTGACAGTCTGTCCTTCCTTTACTGACATTCTGCCCTTGTTGTACTGACATTCTTCCCTTCCTGTACTGACATTCTGCCCTTCCTATCCTGACAGTCTTTCCTTCCTTTACTGACATTCTGCCCTTCCTATACTGACATTCTTCCCTTTCTATAATGACATTCTGTCCTTCCTATACTGACATTCTGTCCTTGCTATACTGACATTCTGCCCTTCCTATCCTGACAGTCTGTCCTTCCTATACTGACATTCTGTCCTTCCTATCCTGACAGTCTGTCCTTCCTATACTGACACTCTGCCCTTCCTATCCTGACAGTCTGTCCTTCCTATACTGACATTCTGCACTTTCTATAATGACATTCTGTCCTTCCTATACTGGCAATTTGTCCTAGCTATACTGACACTCTGCTCTTCCTGTACTGACATTATTCCCTTCCTATACTGACATTCTGCTCTTTCTATACTGACATTCTGCCCTTTCTGTATTGACTTTTTTTAGCACAGATGAAGTAGGCCGTTGGTTGGGGTAAATGTCCTTCGTAATATTAAGAGGAAGTTTGTTTACATGTGCTCTGCATATCTACTATATAACACATACATCTAGAGTTGTTATCGTGACGGCTTTAGAAATGTGGCGTCCTAAGCATGGCATTGTAGCTAGCTGGTCGATACTGGTCTTAGCTGTTTCATCTATTGAAAATGAATCTTAACTATTAAAAGAAATCTGAATTTAGAATATCAATTTTATTGTCTAAATCAATGGAAAACATAAATATGTTTAACTGTGTTCTATTCAGAGTTATACTGCTATAATTTTCCACAGAATTGCAGACAAATATTCCACAGGTGCTAATGCGAATTATTCGATTTGTTTGCAATCTCTAATTTCGAAGTATATCACAGTCTTTCTCCTTCCAACTAATTTCTTTGTCACTATAATCAAATAAATACTTGATACCTATATAACTTTGGTCCACAGAACTTCAAAAGTTAAAGATAGAACTATACACAATCCTTTCCTGGAAGTACAATGTACGATGCTTTGGTCACAATTCTATGACAGCGATAAAAAGCTCATCTACCCCTGGATACAATTTTAAAGTTAAATAGTTCGTCTGAATATTCGATAGCTCTGTCGACATAAGGAAACTTCTTCAAGCTAAAGTGGTGAAATCACCAACAGCTAGACACTCCGAATATAACCTTCTCATCTTACCGATATATAAGGAAAAATTCAGTTAAAATGTATCACATCTTCAGTAGAAGTTAATGTTAGAGGCTGAAATTCCACCTTTTCCCTATCGAGCTATGACCCTCAGCCTCCTTGTGGGATACCCCGTTTTAAAGACGAATTTGATTCTCTGGTTTTAATTATCTTTTCAGTCGTTCAGGATGAGTCAGATTTAAAGGGAAATGCTAGCCGGGGACAGACGGGCGGACAGCTACCCAATCAGACTTCCGAACCAGGTGAGCTAAAACGTGGAATGGTTTTCAGTCGACAACACTAGGTTTCTGTTCGTTTTACCAACGATATAACGAAATTCTTCCATTGCAGCACCTAAGAATCAGTTCCAAATCTTGATAAAAAAAAATCCCAAAAGACACAGGTAAACTTTAACTAATGACGTCAGATTAAGAGCGTAGTTTAACGTTTGATAACTGACAATTAACTGATCATTTGTATGTGTCTGTTAAATGAATTCCAACCTTTATCAGCAGATGGCTTGTTTAAAGAGTACATGTAGATGACGCGAGATCCTTGGCAAGACGATAAGGTCATTCCAGGTCTAATCGGAAGATGACTTTTGATACATTTCCGCAACAGCATGTTTTCGGTGTCTTTTGCTCAGGAATACAGTTTTGTATTTGTCACGTAGCACCAGGATCTCATTGTTTGCGGACTGTGGTTTAATAACCAGTATTAATATCTCCAGTTTGTCGATTGATGCACTGCAGTTTTCTGTTTCGGTGTAACTGATGTTTGAACTTTCTGTTGTCTCTTAAATTGTGTAGTTTGTTGAAGTGCATTTGTCATATGGGATTTGAGGTTTGTGATAATCCGTTCACAAGTTGTGAAAGTGTCTTCATTGACAGCGTAGTTCCTGTGTTTTGTTAATCTATCGCATTGTATCTATTGTTTATCACATTGTAGAGATTCTATATTGAATAAATTTGTATGCCAGTGTATATGTAACTTTATATCATATATAATTTGATAGTGTGTATGTATTTTTTTATGGATTTTTTTTTGGTTTCAGTTTATACACAACATGAATGCAAGGCCCTTCCATCATGTCCTCAGTAATATAGATACTATAATGTGGGTCAAGGAGTAGGAGACATATATACGTACTGTATGAGATATATATATATAGATCTGTTACTATATTTAAGTAGATTATACACGTGACAAAATTGACCAATGAGAAGCATGTACAAGCATTAGAGGAGAAATTGTTAGAGGCAGAAGTCATGTAGTTTTTCAGAGAGTTTGACAATTTATAATAAGGCGATGACCTGGGGATGGTGGGAGGGTAAAACTTATAAGTTGTCAAACTCTCTGAAAAACTACCTGTCTTCTGCCTCTAACAACTTCTCCTCTAATGCTTGTAAATGCTTCTCATTGGTCAATTTTGTCACGTGTATAATCTACTTAAATATAGTAACAGATCTATATATATATATCTCATACAGTACGTATATATGCCCCCTACTCCTTGACCCACAATATAGTATCTATATTACTGAAGACATGATGGAAGGGCCTTGTATTCATGTTGTGTATAAACTCAAATTAAATAAAATTACCATTTTATACACAACACATAAGATAAAGCGGAAATAGTTCTATAACTCGTTTATTAAAATTTAGATTCTAAAGTATAATAAATCTACACTTTGGCTCTTCTTTGGGGCTACTCACCATTTAATCTTTACATAATAGAACTAGAAACATAATGCAATATCGCCTGCATGTATCTTATAAATTGCACCATTATCAAAAAACCAATCTTATACCAAATTATCCAATAATAGTGTGATCTTAATAAAAGCGAAGAATAATTATTATCTGAATGGCGAAAATAATTCCCTTGAATTCTAATGGCCAAATGATGAAATTATGCTAGCATAAATGAGTGAGAGCCCCTATGGATTGTTTGTAACAGTGTATGTATTGTTTGGTACATTGTATGTATTGTTTGATCCGGTGTATGAATTGTTTGTTCCGGTGTATGATACATTGTATGTATTGAACAATACATACAATGTATCATACACCGGAACAAACAATTCATACACCGGATCAAACAATACATACACTATCGAACAATACATACAATGTATCGAACAATACATACAATGTATACATACAAAGTATCAAACAGTACACACTATGCATCAAACAATACATACATTGTAACAAAAACTACATACGATGAATCAAACCATACACACAATGAACAAACAATACATACACCGGAATAAACCATACATTCACCGGAATAAACAATGCATACACTGTATCAAACACTACCCACAATGTATCAAACATTACATACAATGCATCAAACAATACATACATTGTATCAAACAATACATACTATGTATCAAACAATACACACAATGTATCAAACAATAGATACACTGTATCAAACAATACATACTATGTATCAAACAATACACATACAATGTATCAAACAGAACAAACAATACATACATTGTATCAAACAATAAATACACTGGAACAAACAATACATACACCGGAATAAACAATGAATACAATGTATCAAACAAAACACACAATGTATCAAACATTACATACAATGGATCAAACAATACATACAATTTGACAAACAATACATACACTTTATCAAACAATCCATACAATGTATCAAACAATACTGTATCAAACACTACATACACCGGAATAAACCATACATTCACCGGAATAAACAATGCATACAATGTATCAAACAACAACTACAATGTATCAAACAATAAATACAAAGGAACAAACACTACACACAATGAAACAAACATTACATACAATGTATCAAACCATACCTACAATGTATCAAACAATAAATACAAAGGAACAAACACTACACACAATGTATATCAAACAATACATACAACGGAGCAAACAATACATTCACCGGAATAAACAATGCCTACACTGTATCAAACACTACCCACAATGTATCAAACATTACATACAGTGTATCAAACAATACCTACACTGTATCAAACAATATATACAATGAATCAAACAATACATACACCGGAACAAACACTACATACAACGGAGCAAACACTACATACACCGGAACAAACAAAACATACAATGTGACAAACACTACATACATTGTATCATACAATACATACAATGTATCGAACAATACCTACACTGTATCAAACAATATATACAATGAATCAAACAATACATACACCAGAACAAACAATACATACATTGTATCAAACAATACATACAATAACAATGCATACACTGTATCAAACACTACACACAATGTATATCAAACAATACATACAACGGAGCAAACACTACATACACCGGAACAAACAAAACATACAATGTATCAAACATTACATACAGTGTATCAAACCATACCTACAATGTATCAAACAATACAAACACTGTATCAAGCAATACATACAATGTATCAAACATTACATACACCGGAACAAACAAAACATACAATGTATCAAACATTACATACACCGGAACAAACACTACATACAACGGAGCAAACAATACATTCACCGGAATAAACAATGCCTACACTGTATCAAACACTACCCACAATGTATCAAACATTACATACAGTGTATCAAACCATACCTACAATGTATCAAACAATAACTACAATGTATCAAACAATAACTACAATGTATCAAACAATACTGTATCAAACACTACATACTCCGGAACAAACAATACATACTCCGGAACAAACAATACATACCACGGAACAAACAATACATACACCGGAAAACAATAACTACAGTGTATCAAACAATAAATACAAAGGAACAAACACTACACACAATGTATCAAACATTACATACACCGGAACAAACACTACATACAACGGAGCAAACATTACATACACCGGAATAAACCATACATTCACCGGAATAAACAATGCCTACACTGTATCAAACACTACATACACCGGAATAAACCATACATTCACCGGAATAAACAATGCCTACACTGTATCAAACACTACATACTCCGGAACAAACAATACATACCACGGAACAAACAATACATCCACCGGAACAAACAATACAGACAACGGAGCAAACAATACATTCACCGGAATAAACAATGCATACACTGTATCAAACACTACCCACAATGTATCAAACATTACATACAATGTAACAAACAAAAAATACAATGTATCAAACAAAACACACAATGTATCAAACAATAAATACACTGGAACAAACAATACATACACCGGAAAACAATAACTACAGTGTATCAAACAATACCTACAAAACATTACATACATTGTAACAAACACTACATACGATGTATCAAACCATACACACAATGAACAAACAATACATACACTGAATCAAACACTACATACACCGGAATAAACAATGAATACAATGTATCAAACAAAACATACAATGTGACAAACACTACATACGTTGTATCAAACAATACATACAACGGAGCAAACAATACATACCACGGAACAAACAATACATCCACCGGAACAAACAATACAGACAACGGAGCAAACAATACATACACTGTATTGTTTGATACATTGTATGTAATGTTTGATACATTGTGTGTAGTGTTTGTTCCATTGTATTTATTGTTTGATACATTGTATGCATTGTTTATTCCGGTGTATGTATTGTTTGCTCCGTTGTATGTATTGTTTGTTCCGGTGTATGTAGTGTTTGATACAGTGTATGTATTGTTTGTTCCGGTGTATGTATTGTTTGTTCCGTGGTATGTATTGTTTGTTCCGGTGTATGTAGTGTTTGATACAGTGTATTTATTGTTTGTTCCGGGGTATGTATTGTTTGTTTGATTCATTGTATGTATTGTTAGTGTATGTATTGTTTGTCACATTGTATGTATTGTTTAATTTTATTCCGGTGTATGTATTGTTCGCTCCGTTGTATGTATTGTTTGTATGTATTGTTTGATACATTGTGTGTAGTGTTTGATACAGTGTAGGCATTGTTTATTCCGGTGAATGTATTGTTTATTCCGGTGTATGTATTGTTCGCTCCGTTGTATGTATTGTTTGTTCCGGTGTATGTATTGTTTGTTCCGTGGTATGTATTGTTTGTTCCGGTGTATGTAGTGTTTGCTACAGTGTATGCATTGTTTATTCCGGTGTATGTATTGTTTGCTCCGTTGTATGTATTGTTTGTTCCAGTGTACGTATTGTTTGTTCCGGTGTATGTAATGTTTGATACATTGTATGTATTGTTTGATACATTGTATTTATTGTTTGATACATTGTATGCATTGTTTATTCCGGTGTATGTATTGTTTGCTCCGTTGTATGTATTGTTTGATATATTGTATGTAATGTTTGATACAGTGTATGTATTGTTTGATACATTGTGTGTAATGTTTGATACATTGTGTGTACTGTTTGATACAGTGTCGGCATTGTTTATTCCGGTGTATGTATTGTTTGTTCCAGTGTATTTATTGTTTGATACATTGTATGCATTGTTTATTCCGGTGTATGTATTGTTTCCTCCGTTGTATGTATTGTTTGTTCCAGTGTACGTATTGTTTATTCCGGTGTATGTAATGTTTGATACATTGTGTGTATTGTTTGATACATTGTATTTATTGTTTGATACACTGTATGTATTGTTTGATACATTGTATGTATTGTTTGATACATTGTATGTATTGTTTGTTCCGGTGTATGTATTGTTTGTTCCAGTGTACGTATTGTTTGTTCCGGTGTATGTAATGTTTGATACATTGTGTGTATTGTTTGATACATTGTATTTATTGTTTGATACACTGTATGTATTGTTTGATACATTGTATGTAATGTTTGATACATTGTGTGTAGTGTTTGATACAGTGTAGGCATTGTTTATTCCGGTGTATGTATTGTTTGTTCCAGTGTATTTATTGTTTGTTCCGGTGTATGTAGTGTTTGATACAGTGTATGCATTGTTATTGTATGTATTGTTTGATACATTGTATGTATTGTTTGATACATTGTTGTTGTTGTTTGATACATTGTATGTATTGTTTGATACATTGTATTTATTGTTTGATACACTGTATGTATTGTTTGATACATTGTATGTAATGTTTGATACATTGTGTGTAGTGTTTGATACAGTGTCGGCATTGTTTATTCCGGTGTATGTATTGTTTGTTACAGTGTATTTATTGTTTGATACATTGTATGCATTGTTTATTCCGGTGAATGTATTGTTTGCTCCGTTGTATGTATTGTTTGTTCCGGTGTATGTATTGTTTGTTCCGGTGTATGTATTGTTTGTTCCGTTGTATGTATTGTTTGTTCCGGTGTATGTAGTGTTTGATACAGTGTATGCATTGTTTATTCCGGTGTATGTATTGTTTGCTCCGTTGTATGTATTGTTTGTTCCGGTGTATGTATTGTTTGTTCCGGTGTATGTAATGTTTGATACATTGTATGTATTGTTTGATACATTGTATGTATTGTTTGATACATTGTATGTATTGTTTGTTCCGGTGTATGTATTGTTTGTTCCAGTGTACGTATTGTTTGTTCCGGTGTATGTAATGTTTGATACATTGTGTGTATTGTTTGATACATTGTATTTATTGTTTGATACACTGTATGTATTGTTTGATACATTGTATGTAATGTTTGATACATTGTGTGTAGTGTTTGATACAGTGTATGCATTGTTTATTCCGGTGTATGTATTGTTTGCTCCGTTGTATGTATTGTTTGTTCCGGTGTACGTATTGTTTGTTCCGGTGTATGTAATGTTTGATACATTGCATGTATTGTTTGTGACGGTGTATGTAGTGTTTGTTACAATGTACGTATTGTTTGTTCCGGTGTATGTAATGTTTGATACATTGTATTGTATGTATTGTTTGATACAGTGTATCTACATTGTATTTATTGTTTTGTATTGTTTGATACAGTGTATGTTTTGTTTGTTCCGGTGTATGTTTTGTTTGTTCCAGTGTATTTATTGTTTATTCCGTTGTAGGTATTGTTTGATACATTGTAGTTATTGTTTGATACATTGTATGTATGGTTTGATACATTGTATATATTGTTTGATACAGTGTATGTATTGTTTGATACATTGGATGTATTGTTTGATACAGTGTATGTATTGTTTGATACATTGTATGTATGGTTTGATACATTGTATATATATTGTTTGATACAGTGTATGTATTGTTTAATACAGTGTATGTTTTGTTTGAAACATTGTATGTATTGTTTGATACATTGTGTATATGGTTTGATACATTGTAGTTATTGTTTGATACATTGTATGTATGGTTTGATACATTGTATATATTGTTTGATACAGTGTATGTATTGTTTGATACAGTGTATGTATTGTTTGTTCATTGTGTGTATGGTTTGATACATCGTATGTAGTGTTTGTTACAATGTATGTATTGTTTGTTCTGGTGTATGTATTGTTTGATACATTGTATGTAGTGTTTGTTACAATGTATGTAATGTTTGATACATTGTGTGTAGTGTTTGATACAGTGTAGGCATTGTTTGATCAGTGTATGTATTGTTTGTTACGGTATATGTATAGTTTGTTCCAGTGTATTTATTGTTTGATACCATGTATGTATTGTTTGATACAGTGTATGTATTGTTTGTTCCGTTGTAAGTATTGTTTGTTCTGTTGTATGTATTGTTTGACACATTGTAAGTATTGTTTGTTCCGGTGTATTTATTGTTTGATACAATGAATGTATTGTTTGATACAGTGTATGTATTGTTTGTTCCGGTGTATGTATTGTTTGATACAGTGTATCTATTGTTTGATACATTGTGTGTATTGTTTGATACTTTGTATGTTTTGTTAGACACATTGTATGTATTGTTCGATACATTGTATGTATTGTTCGATACATTGTATGTATTGTTTGCTACATTGTATTTATTGTTTGATACATTGTGTGTTTTGTTTGATACATTGTATGTATTGCTTGATACATTGTATTTATTGTTTGATACATCGTGTGTTTTGTTTGATACATTGTATGTATTGCTTGATACATTGTATTTATTGTTTGATACAATGTATGTATTGTTTGATACACTGTATGTATTGTTTGATACATTGTATGTAGTGTTTGTTACAATGTATGTAATGTTTGATACATTGTGTGTATTGTTTGATACTTTGTATGTATTGTTTGATACATTGTATATATTGTTTGATACAATGTATGTATTGTTTGATACATAGTGTGTATTGTTTGATACTTTGTATGTATTGTTTGATACATTGTATATATTGTTTGATACAATGTATGTATTGTTTGATACATTGTATTTATTGTTTGATACATTGTATGTATTGTTTGATACACTGTATGTATTGTTTGATACATTGTATGTATTGTTTGATACATTGTATTTATTGTTTGATACAATGTATGTATTGTTTGATACACTGTATGTATTGTTTGATACATTGTTTGTTTTGTTTGATACATTGTCTGTATTGTTCGATACATTGTATGTATTGTTTGATACATTGTATTTTTTGTTTGATACAATGTATGTATTGTTTGATACAATGTAGTTATGTATGTATTGTTTGATACATTGTATGTATTGTTTGATACATTGTATTTATTGTTTTATACAATGTATGTATTGTTTGCTACCCTGTATGTATTGTTTGATACATTGTTTGTTTTGTTTGATACATTGTATGTATTGTTCGATACATTGTATGTATTGTTTGATACATTGTATTTATTGTTTGATACAATGTATGTATTGTTTGATACAATGTAGTTATTGTTTGATGCATTGTATGTTTTGTTTGATACATTGTATGTATTGTTTGATACACTGTATGTATTGTTTGATACATTGTATGTTTTGTTTGATACATTGTATGTATTGTTTGATACATTGTATTTATTGTTTGATACAATGTATGTATTGTTTGATACATTGTGTGTATTGTTTGATACACTGTATGTTTTGTTTGATACATTGTATGTATTGTTTTATACATTGTATATATATTGTTTGATACAGTGTATGTATTGTTTAATACAGTGTATGTATTGTTTGATACATTGTAGTTATTGTTTGGTACATTGTATGTATTGTTTGATACATTGTATGTATTGTTTGATAATACATTGTAGTTATTGTTTGGTACATTGTATGTATTTTTTGATACATTGTATGTATTGTTTGATACACTGTATGTATTCTTTGATACACTGAATGTATTGTTTGATACATTGTATGTTTTGTTTGACACATTGTATTTATTGTTTGATACATTGTATGTATTGTTTGATAATACATTGTAGTTATTGTTTGGTACATTGTATGTATTGTTTGATACATTGTATGTATTGCTTGATACAGTGTATGTATTGTTTGATACATTGTATGTATTGTTTGATACAATGGATGTATTGTTTGATACATTGTAGGTATTGTTTGACACATTGTATGTATTGTTTGATACAGTGTATGTATTGTTTGTCACATTTTATGTATTGTTTGATACAGTGTATGTATTGTTTGTCACATTGTATGAATTGTTTGTCACATTGTATGTATTGTTTGATACAGTGTATGTATTGTTTGATACATTGTAGTTATTATTTGGTACATTGTATGTATTGTTTGATACATTGTATTTAATGTTTGATACATTGTATGTATTGTTTGATACACTGTATGTATTCTTTGATACACTGAATGTATTGTTTGATACATTGTATGTTTTGTTTGACACATTGTATTTATTGTTTGATACATTGTATGTATTGTTTGATACAATGTATGTATTGTTTGATACAGTGTAGGTATTGTTTGATACATTGTATGTGTTGTTTGATACATTCTTGTATTGTTTGATACTATGTTTGTATTTTTTGATACATTTTAGGTGTTGTTTAATACACTGTATGTATTTTTTGATACAGTGTATGTATTGTTTGATGCAGTGTATGTATTGTTTGATACATTGTAGTTATTGTTTGATACATTGTAGGTATGGTTTGATACACTGTATGTATTGCTTGATACACTGTATGTTTTGTTTGATACAGTGTATGTATTGTTTGATACATTGTATGTATTGCTTGATACAGTGTTTGTATTGTTTGATACATTGTAGTTGTTGTTTGATACATTGTATGTATGGTTTGATACTTTGTACATCCGTAGTTATTGTTTGATACATTGTATGTATTGTTTGATACATTTTATGTATTGTTTGATACATTGTATGTATTGTTTGATGCATTGTATGTATTGTTTGATACATTGTATTTATTGTTTGATACATTGTATGTATTGTTTGATACATTGTAGTTATTGTTTGATACACTGTAGTTATTGTTTGTTATTGTTTGATACACTGTAGTTATTGTTTGATACATTGTAGTTATTGTTTGATACACTGTAGTTATTGTTTGTTATTGTTTGATACACTGTATGTATTGTTTGATACAATGTAGTTATTGTTTGATACATTGTAGTTATTGTTTGATGCACTGTATGTATTGTTTGATACACTGTAGTTATTGTTTGATACATTGTAATTATTGTTTGATACATTGTATGTATGGTTTGATACTTTGTACCTACGTAGTTATTGTTTGATACAGTGTATGTATTGTTTGATACATTGTATGTATTGTTTGATACATTGTATGTATTGTTTGATACATTGTATGTATTGTTTGATACACTGTAGTTATTGTTTGATACATTGTAATTGTTGTTTGATACATTGTATGTATGGTTTGATACTTTGTTCCTACGTAGTTATTGTTTGATACAGTGTATGTATTGTTTGATACATACATTGTATGTATTGTTTGATACATTGTATATATATTGTTTGATACAGTGTAGTATTGTTTGATACATTGTAGTTGTTGTTTGATACATTGTATGTATTGTTTGATACATTGTTGTTGTTGTTTTATACATTGTATGTATTGTTTGATACACTGTATGTTTTGTTTGATACATTGTATGTATGGTTTGATACTTTCTTCCTACGTAGTTATTGTTTGATACAGTGTATGTATTGTTTGATACATTGTATGTATTGTTTGATACACTGTATGTTTTGTTTGATACATTGTATGTATTGTTTGATACATTGTATATATATTGTTTGATACAGTGTAGTTATTGTTTGATACATTGTATGTATTGTTTGATACATTGTAGGTATTGTTTGATACATTGTATGTATGGTTTGATACTTTGTACATACGTAGTTATTGTTAGTGTATGTATTGTTTGATACATTGTAGTTGTTGTTTGATACATTGTATGTATGGTTTGATACTTTGTACATACGTAGTTATTGTTTGATACATTGTATGTATTTTTTGATACATTGTTGTTGTTGTTTGATACATTGTATGTATGGTTTGATACTTTGTACATACGTAGTTATTGTTTGATACAGTGTATGTATTGTTTGATACAATGTTTTTGCTGTTTCAATGCATTTTATTTTTTGCCCTACATGTTGCTTCAACTTGCTCTTATCAGACACCCGTCTTTCCTGAACAGTATTAACTTAAATATTCCGTTGTGTTCCCAGTAAGGATTACATCACATAGGTGTTTTGGCACTGTATGTTAATCCATAATTCAAATACCAGAAAACAATGTATGAATATATTCTCCGAACTATCAAGTAATGACTTCGTGTCTTTTTTATTGACAACTAAATATAGTCTCTGGTGATAATGTGTTACTTATGGAATTTGTATAACTTCCATCCTGGGCCAACAGATAAATTTACTAATTGTATACTTACAAAGTGTGTTTCCGAAGGGCCAGTAGGAAATCCAATAAAATACAGCTGTAAAAGGCACACACAGACACAGGTACAACAGGTCCACTACGGCAAGGTTCAGCAAGTAGATGTTAGTAATTGTTCTGAAAGTCTTATTGCGAAGAAACACGAAAATTACTAACGAGTTCCCCAAAATGCCAACGATAAATATGATTAAGAACACGAGCGGTACGATCCGCCTCTCCGTAACGTCTGCTTCGCTTTCCGGCACAAATGTGTAATTGAGGTTCATTAAATCATCCGCTGATTCGTTAAAATTTTGAAATACATTTTCAGCGTAAAAGTCAAAATAATCGGTGAAAGGTGACGACGCGTGATAGTCGTCCATGTTGCCGTTACCAGTGTCGTCTGCTCACTGTCTCCCTCCTCCTGATCTCGCGGCACAAAGAGGAAAACCCCCACAGCGCAAGTCACACAGCGACGTCTATAACGTAACGCTCTTATAAATCCGATTTATTTCTGTATGACCTTCATGAAAATAGATCAATAATGTTGTTACAAAAAAAAACTTTATAAAAAAGTGCAAATATTGCTATAACTTTAGCCAAATATTGTTTTTCAAATTTTTTTTAACAAGTTTATGAAAAGCAATGATTAATATTCGTATATCTTTTGTCATTGAATACTGTTATTGAATAAAATTTGAAAAAACAATATTTGGCTAAAGGGTAAGAAATGAAAAAGTTATAATAATTTCCGTTGAAAAGAAGGAAAATCTAGTAATCAATTTACATTAAAAAACTATATCCCTCGGGGATAGAGAAAATATTAAGTTCATGGATTGATTAAATTATTCAAATAGTCAAAATTGGATTGTCAAATCAACAAATTCTTCGAACTTGTTAGGTTTAAGCACGGACTTAGATGTCGTGGTTTAACTTTCTGATTGCTGTCTCGGTGAGAGACGATGCTACTTTGCGTGGGTATTGGCCTGTGACCAAGCCATCGCGTGGATTGTGTCCAGGGGTCGATGACCGGTTGTCCGCGGGCATTGTCTTCATATGGCGACAATTGCAAAAGTGCACTCATACTCGCAGACAGTCGTGGAAGGATTAGTGAATGACGTAAATGGCGAACGTGCATCTTATCCAGCCTGAAGCGTCAAGGTCATATTTTTCTAGTTTATACCTAAGTAAACAGTGTTAAAAACGAAAATATGATGACGACACAACACAGACAGTTAATTTATCAGTGTTTAAATATTATTTTCTAACACAAGTTTTCAATAAATGCATTGTTTAGCTGAAAGCTTTGGCTTAACCTCAATGCATGCATTAAATGATGCCTATATAAGTCGCGGGGTTACCCAATGGTTATTTCGAACCAATGTCGAACGTGGACAAGTTGCCCACCTAAAATGTTATACCGATTCAAATGTTTTTAACCGCTAAAATATCTTAAATGAAAATACATAAAGTAAATAGATAATGTCAACATGTAGTACATTCCAGAGCTGAGACTACATGTGGCCTGCCTGAATGTCACGGTACCGTTGTTTACGGGTAAATAAGACTCGGAAGTGTGGTCCGAGGACTTCCCCATCACAACAATTATGACTAGTTTTAAAATGTTTATTTTTCGTGAATAAAAGGTATATAAGTAATTTATCATAAGTAATTTATCATAAGTCATTTATCATAAGTAATTTACATGTATAGTGTTTTTCAATCTGGTACGATCACCTGAATGAAAAGAATACCAATGTGTGTGACATAAAGAGATAAAGTCAATACTGCTGAAAATTTACAAAAACAAAAGGATTGTAATCAAAGACATACATGTATTTGCAACTGTTCACAGTGTTATAAAATTAGAAAAAAGAAGTAAAGATACACTCATAATGATAAGCTGCAGGTTTGTTTTTAATATGTCATTATTAAAAATATAAGTACATGTACACGTTTTGAAATATGTATCGGTGATAGACAGTAGTAAGACGGGTATGTTGCCGTCACCAGCAGGCTGTCACCTTACACTGTATCACAGATCTGCCCAGGCTGTCACCTTACACTGTATCACAGACCTTCCCAGGCTGACACCTTACACTGTGTCACAGCTCTACCCAGCTCTACCCAGGCTAACACCTTACGCTGTATCACAGATCTACCCAGGCTGTGACATTGTCCATGTGCATTATGACTCTTAACCTTGCAGTGGCCAGCTGAGGTCCGTGTCACTGACCTCGTTGATGAACACTGACCGCTAAGTGACCAGTCCATCCGGTATAATTTACAGAATAACGCCATTTTATTACATTTCATAATTTACAATCTACATCTTCAATGGAAAAACCTATGACATTTTTTATGTTTCGTACCTGAATTATATATGTGATATACTTTTGTCTTTTTATTTTCCAGTACTTTATTTAGTAGTGTGTCTCTTAAATAACTATTTAATGTTATTGTTCATGTTCTAAAGTATTTCCAAGTATCATTTGTTGTAATTTCAACAGAAAACATGTTAGAATATTAAATGACATTTCACTTTGTAAACCCTATGTATTTGTTATATTTCTGAACACAGGACGGTAGAGGATTGTTTTAGTATGGTCATTCAGTAAAAGGTCACGTTTATCTTGTATTGAAATCGGTAGTATTTCTTTAGTATAAGAATTAACTCACAGAATATGGTATTGTTTGATAAGTATATAGTAGCACTTATTAAGCATAAGTTAGTACTGATGTAGTAATAGATTTCGTCTCGATAACGTGCCCAATGCCCAGGCCCTACAAGTCTAGTACGATTACCACTACAAACACCACCGGCCCCAGACTATATATATCATACTATAGTCACAAAAACGGTTAAGTTCAACGAAGTTGTCTCCAAACTCTACGCTCCCCATGACCATGTGACAATTAGTAGAACCAGGATTTATCCGTAAAAAGAAACTTTCCATTTGCGTCAAACATCCAACGACGGTGTGTGCGAGCCCAGTTTACACGGTTGCTACGGTGACGTTTCGTCAAGAAGGGTCTTGTACAAGGGCGTTGCGTTTTTAATTGGGATACTTTAATTTCCAGCGGTTTCGGATAGCATGGGTAGTACCCAGGCTGTCCTCCTGTGCGGTCGTTACAGGTCGTCTGGCCGGCTGACGGACGTTCAGAAATCGACTCTTTGGTTCAGACAGGTTGATTGGCTTCGCACTGCAACTAAATTGTCGTGCACATTGTCGTTTCGACACTCCTGTATGGAATACGCCAACAGCTCTTTCTTTCTGAACTTGTGACAGCCACGTCATAATGGAAATGTGCATTGGTGACAATTTAAAGAGTTTTCAGTCCTCACTGGGTGGGTATTGGTACTAATTTTACATTCGGTTTATTGATCTATAGGGTATAAGTACTTATTTTACATCCGGTTTACTGATTTATAGGGTATTAGTACTTATTTTACATTCGGTTTACTTATTTATAGGGCATTAGTACTAATTTTACATTCGGTTTACTGATTTATAGGGTATTAGTACTTATTTACATTCGGTATACTTATTTATAGGATATTAATACTAACTTACATTCGGTATACTTATTTATAGGGTATTAGTACTAATTTTACATTAGGTTTACTGATTTATAGGGTATAAGTACTAATTTTACATTCGGTATACTGATTTATAGGGTATTAGTACTTGTTTACATTCGGTATACTGATTTATAGGGTATTAGTACTAATTTACATTCGGTATACTTATTTATAGGGAATTAGTACTAATTTTACATTAGGATTACTGATTTATAGGGTATAAGTACTAATTTTACATTCGGTGTACTTATTTATAGGGTATAAGTACTAAATTTACATTCGGTTTATTGATTTATAGGGTATTAGTACTTATTTTACATCCGGTTTACTGATTTATAGGGTATTAGTAATAATTTTACATTCGGTATACTTAGTACTAATTTTACATTCGGTATTCTGATTTATAGGGTATAAGTACTAATTTTACATTCGGTATACTTATTTATAGGGTATTAGTACTAATTTTACATTCGGTATACTGATTTATAGGGTATAAGTACTAATTTTACATTCGGTATACTTATTTATAGGGTATAAGTACTAAATTTACATTCGGTTTACTGATTTATAGGGTATTAGTACTTATTTACATTCGGTATACTGATTTATAGGGTATTTCTACTTATTTTACATCCGGTTTACTGATTTATAGAGTATTAGTACTTATTTTACATTCGGGTTACTGATTTATAGGGTATAAGTACTTATTTACATTCGGTATACTTAGTACTAATTTTACATTCGGTTTACTGATTTATAGGGTATTTGTACTTATTTTACATCCGGTTTACTGATTTATAGGGTATTAGTACTAATTTTACATTCGGTTTACTGATCTATAGGGTATTAGTACTTATTTTACTTCCGGTTTACTGATCTATAGGGGATTAGTACTTATTTTACATCCGGTTTACTCATCTATAGGGTATTAGTACTAATTTACATTCGGGATACTTATTTATATGGTATTAGTACTAATTTTACATTAGGTTTACTGATCTATAGGGGATTAGTACTTATTTTACATTCGGTTTACTTATTTATAGGGCATTAGTACTAATTTACATTTGGTATACTTATTTATATGGTATTAGTACAAATTTTACATTCGGTTTACTGATGTATAGGGATTTAGTACTAATTTAGTTTCGGTTTACTGATTTATAGGGTATTAGTACTAATTTACATTCGGTATATTAATTTACATCCGGTTTACTGATCTATAGGGTATTAGTACTTATTTTACATCCGGTTTACTGATCTATAGGGTATTAGTACTTATTTTACATTCGGTTTACTGATTTATAGGGTATTAGTACTAATTTACATTCGGTATACTTATTTATATGGTATTAGTACTAATTTTACATTCGGTTTACTGATCTATAGGGTATTAGTACTAATTTTACATTCGGTTTACTGATGTATAGGGATTTAGTACTAATTTAGTTTCGGTTTACTGATTTATAGGGTATTAGTACTAATTTAAATTCGGTAAACTGATTTACATACGTACAAACCAAGGCTGTTATGCTGTCTCCATGGTAACACCTGTGACATTTTATCGCTGGTATACTGCAGATCGGAGAAGACTCCAATAGACAATTACCAGCCGTTTATTTTATATATAATATGGTTACTTCCCAGCATCATTTACCTTTTGATTCTACAGTTACATGTATTATTTTGCTTTATATAACAATCAGGTGGCGCAGTGGAGAGTGCACTCACCTTTCACCTTGACGGCAGTGGCTCGCTTCCCCGATCGGACGTGTAAATGCATGGGGTCATCTGCCCGACCGCGTGCGTTTGCTCCGGGTACTGCACTCGGGCCAACAAGAGTGATTAATATAAATTGATAGTTAATAAAGTTTAACTAAAGAAATTAACGTTTAGGTCCATGTGCCTCCTGTCGTTATTTTATCTTCCTTGATAATTGACCTGGTTTGCGATCCTGTGCGCCAATTAAATTGTTTTTGCTATTGATGTTAATTTCTTTCATCTTTGAACTATTTAAATATGAGATTACGTCATCTTTATAAAAGTCATCGGTATAACAGCGGACATTAATGATGATGATGATGATGACGATAATGATTGATAATACGAAGGAAATACGTCATATTGGTAAATTCATTTTTGTAGCAAATCAGTTAGGAACCCAAATTTATAAAACTCATGCCCAATTAAAAAATAAATAAATACGATACATGCTAAATGCTTCGGTAACATATATTTTACCGTTGTATAAATATAAAACCAAGGTCATGTGTCCATGTTTTATATATGAACGTAACCTATTTATAACATTACACTACGTCTTTACAAGGTTTATAAAATATTTAGCTCAGCCGTAGTGTAACCGCACATAATGTTATAGAAAGGCATTGGTCTGGAGTAACCTACTGGGCCACTTAGTCTGCAGTAACCTACTGGGCAACCTAGTCTGGAGTTACCTACTGGGCCACTTGGTCTGAAGTAACCTACTGGACCACTTAGTCTGAAGTAGCCTACTGGGCCACTTATTCTGACGTAACTTACTGGGCCACTTAGTCTGAAGTAACCTACTGGGTAGTCTGACGTAACCTACTGGGCCACATAGTCTGAAGTAACCTACTGGGCCACTGAGTCTGACGTAACCTACTGGGTCACTTAGTCTGAAGTAACCTACTGGGTAGTCTGACGTAACCTACTGGGCCACATAGTCTGAAGTAACCTACTGGGCCACTTAGTCTTAAGTAACATACTGAGTCACTTAGTCTGAGGTAACCTCTTGGGCCACTTAGTCTCACGTAGCCTACTGGGCCACTTAGTCTTAAGTAACATACTGAGTCACTTAGTCTGAGGTAACCTCTTGGGCCACTTAGTCTCACGTAGCCTACTGGGCCACTTAGTCTTAAGTAACATACTGAGTCACTTAGTCTGAGGTAACCTACTGGGCCACTTAGTCTGAAGTAGCCTACAGGGCCACTTAGTCTGACGTAACCTACTGAGCCACTTAGTCTTAAGTGACCTACTGGGCCACTTAGTCTGACGTAGCCTACTGGGCCACTTAGTCTTAAGTAACATACTGAGTCACTTAGTCTGAGGTAACCTCTTGGGCCACTTAGTCTCACGTAGCCTACTGGGCCACTTAGTCTTAAGTAACCTATTGGGCCACTTAGTCTGACGTAACCTACTGGGCCACTTAGTCTTAAGTAACCTACTGAGTCACTTAGTCTGAGGTAACCTATTGGGCCACTTAGTCTGACGTAGCCTACTGGGCCACTTAGTCTTAAGTAACCTACTGGGCCACTTAGTCTGACGTAACCTACTGGGCCACTTAGTCTGAAGTAACCTACTGGGCCACTTAGTCTGACGTAACCTGCTGGGCCACTTAGTCTGAAGTAACCTACTGGGCCACTTAGTCTGACGTAACCTACTGGGCCACTTAGTCTGAAGTAACCTACTGGGCCACTTAGTCTGACGTAACCTACTGGGCCACTTAGTCTGAAGTAACCTACTGGGCCACTTAGTCTGACGTAACCTACTGGGCCACTTAGTCTGAAGTAACCTACTGGGCCACTTAGTCTGACGTAACCTACTGGGCCACTTAGTCTGAAGTAACCTACTGGGCCACTTAGTCTGACGTAACCTACTGGGCCACTTAGTCTGAAGTAACCTACTGGGCCACTTAGTCTGACGTAACCTACTGGGCCACTTAGTCTGAAGTAACCTACTGGGCCACTTAGTCTGACGTAACCTACTGGGCCACTTAGTCTGAAGTAACCTACTGGGCCACTTAGTCTGACGTAACCTACTGGGCCACTTAGTCTGAAGTAACCTACTGGGCCACTTAGTCTGACGTAACCTACTGGGCCACTTAGTCTGAAGTAACCTACTAGGCCACTTAGTCTGACGTAACCTGTACTGGGCCACTTAGTCTGACGTAACCTACTGGGCCACTTAGTCTGACGTAACCTACTGGGCCACTTAGTCTGAAGTAACTTACTGGGCCACTTAGTCTGAAGTAACTTACTGGGCCACTTAGTCTGAAGTAACTTACTGGGCCACTTAGTCTGACGTAACTTACTGGGCCACTTAGTCTGAAGTAACTTACTGGGCCACTTAGTCTGAAGTAACTTACTGGGCCACTTAGTCTGACGTAACTTACTGGGCCACTTAGTCTGAAGTAACTTACTGGGCCACTTAGTCTGAAGTAACTTACTGGGCCACTTAGTCTGAAGTAACTTACTGGGCCACTTAGTCTGAAGTAACTTACTGGGCCACTTAGTCTGACGTAACTTACTGGGCCACTTAGTCTGAAGTAACTTACTGGGCCACTTAGTCTGAAGTAACTTACTGGGCCACTTAGTCTGAAGTAACTTACTGGGCCACTTAGTCTGACGTAACTTACTGGGCCACTTAGTCTGACGTAACCTACTGGGCCACTTAGTCTGAAGTAACCTACTGGGCCACTTAGTCTGAAGTAACTTACTGGGCCACTTAGTCTGAAGTAACTTACTGGGCCACTTAGTCTGAAGTAACTTACTGGGCCACTTAGTCTGAAGTAACTTACTGGGCCACTTAGTCTGACGTAACTTACTGGGCCACTTAGTCTGACGTAACTTACTGGGCCACTTAGTCTGAAGTAACCTACTGGGCCACTTAGTTTGAAGTAACTTACTGGGCCACTTAGTCTGAAGTAACTTACTGGGCCACTTAGCCGAAATTATGGAAAAGATATAAAAGTATTTAATGTGTTTCACATCTTAATTGAGGCCAGTTTTGTTATTCACACCTAGTAAAAGAGGAGTTCCGCATGACCTAGGTATCTAAATGAACTTTAGACAATATATATGTTATTTCGTAGCAATCAGTCGGTTCGCGAAAGAGACTGACATTTTGTAATGCCGGTGAACTGTCCTTAATAAAACTGTATGCCTTAGAAAACATATTCAGGTGACGATAGCCTTCTTGGTTAATTGTGTAGGAAACGTGATCTTTTAAAACTATGGAGGTAATGAAAATCGAAACGAATGGCTAGCGTTTATCGACGTTTCTCTGGAATGTTTTAGGATATTTGTTTTTAGATATTATAGAAGGAGTTCAATGAACCACTTTACATAGGCCCTTCCTTAAACATCCCATCATTGGTCAACGTACCAGGGTCTGATCAGGTCCGTGGAAATGGTCACTCGACCATGACATTCCAGATGGCACGGACGTTCACTGAAAAGTCATTCATAAAATTTGTGATTTTCCATTCAAGAATTCGACCACAGGCTATAGACTTAACTCCAGTGATAAACACATTCTTTCTTCTTTTCAATTTGAATACTTTATCACCATTAACCTATCATTTAGAGGACAGTGACCGATGACCACTGGGTTGGTCAGTAGCGGCCAAAGGTCGTGTGGTCAAATTGAATTAAGATCAACTAATTATAATGAAACGGGAGTGGACACGAGATTCGACGCATGGGGCCCACGGACGGGTTTTAAACGGCTATATATGCAACCAATAATAACTTAGATTACCAACACAATGTTGTGAACAACGAATTGCATATTCATTTGAGTTTGTCTGTTATGTTCAATAACAGTTGTCATTTAATTATGTTCAGTAGAAATAAAACAACACATTTACGAAATGTATTTTTTATCCCTTTTGTTCCCCGTATCCTCGACATATGGGGTCTCCAACGGAATATTGTATTCGTGTATTTTCTGGAATAACCGAATTTTTAACGTAAACAAAATCAGTTAGGTGCATCAGTTGTGCTCTTGTAGCCAAGGTCAGAAGGGGATTTTGAAATCGAAAGAGAGAGGTAAACAGGTCATCTGGTGCAGATGTAACTGAGTGTACATTATTAGTGTATAATTTAATTTTGCCTATCTCCCCCATAATATTTGTTTTGGTATATATCGTATATACCTAAAAAGAAAAACAACTGATGACGGAACTACTTTTTACACTTCAGACTGCAAAATTACAACGCAGCTTTTTTTAGCGCAATTATTTAGTTTACGTAAAAATTAAAAAAATTCTTTAACTGTGCATTTACAACGTGTTTGTCTACTTTAAAAAAATAAATTATAAAGAATGCCCAAGATTTTGTACCGTATATACCAAAACAAAATATTGGTCATTCCATAAAAACAAAGCAAGCGAGCTGAAATGAAACCGACATGGCCACATTCTATTTTCTGATTACCGACATGGCGGAATTCTGTTTTCTGATAACCGACATGACATGGTAGCATTCTGTTTTCTGATTACCGACAAGGCGGTATGCTGTTTTCTTATTAACCGACATGGCGGCAATCTGTTTTCTGATAACCGACATGGCAGCATTCTGTTTTCTGATCAGCGACATGACATGGTAGCATTCTGTTTTCTGATAACCGACATAGCGGCATTCTGGTTTCTGATAACCGACATGGCGGCATTCTGTTTTCTGATAACCGACATGACATGGTAGCATTCTGTTTTCTGATTACCGACATAGCGGCATTCTGGTTTCTGATAACCGACATGACATGGTAGCATTCTGGTTTCTGATAACCGACATGGCGGCATTCTGTTTTCTGATAACCGACAAGGCGGTATGCTGTTTTCTGATAACCGACATAGCGGCATTCTGTTTTCTGATAACCGACATTGTGGCATTCTGTTTTTTGATAACTGACATGGCGGTATTCTGTTTTCTGATAACCGACAAGGCGGTATGCTGTTTTTTGATAACCGACAGGGCGGCATTCTGTTTTCTGATAACCGACAAAGTGGCATGCTGTTTTCTGATAACCGACATGGCGGCATTCTGTTTTCTGATAACCGACAAAGTGGCATGCTGTTTTCTGATAACCGACATGGCGGCATTCTGTGTTCTGATAACCGACAAGGCGGTATGCTGTTTTCTGATAACCGACATGGCGGCATGCTGTTTTCTGATAACCGACAGGGCGGCATTCTGTTTTCTGAGAACCGACAAAGTGGCATTCTGTTTTCTGATAACCGACAAAGCGGCATTCTGTTTTTTGATAACCGACAGGGCGGCATTCTGTTTTCTGATAACTGACAAAGTGGCATGCTGTTTTCTGATAACCGACATGGCGGCATGCTGTTTTCTGATAACCGAAATGGCGGCCTTCTGTTTTCTGATAACCGACATAGCGGCATTCTGTTTTTTGAAAACCGACAGGGCGGCATGCTGTTTTCTGATAACCGACATAGCGGCATGCTGTTTTCTGATACCCGACATGGCGGCATTCTGTTTTCTGATAACCGACAAGGCGTTATGCTGTTTTCTGATAACCGACATAGCGGCATGCTGTTTTCTGATATCCGACAAGGCGGCATGCTGTTTTCTGATAACCGAAATGGCGGCCTTCTGTTTTCTGATAACCGACATAGCGGCATTCTGTTTTTTGATAACCGACATGGTGGCATGCTGTTTTCTGATAACCATAACCGACATGGTGGCATTCTGTTTTCTGATAACCGACATGGTGGCATTCTGTTTTCCGATAACCGACATGGCGGTATGCTGTTTTCTGATAACCGACATAGGGTAGCATTCTGTTTTCTGATAACCGACATAGCGGCATTCTGTTTTCTGAAAACCGACATTGTGGCATTCTGTTTTTTGATAACTGACATGGCGGTATTCTGTTTTCTGATAACCAACAAGGCGGTATGCTGTTTTTTGATAACCGACAGGGCGGCATTCTGTTTTCTGATAACCGACAAAGAGGCATTCTGTTTTCTGATAACCGACATGGTGGCATTTTGTTTTCTGATAACCGACAAGGCGGCATGCTGTTTTCTGATAACCGAAATGGCGGCATGCTGTTTTCTGATAACCGACATAGCGGCATGCTGTTTTCTGATACCCGACATGGCGGCATTCTGTTTTCTGATAACCGACAAAGCGGCATTCTGTTTTTTGATAACCGACAGGGCGGCATTCTGTTTTCTGAGAACCGACAAAGTGGCATTCTGTTTTCTGATAACCGACATGGCGGTATGCTGTTTTCTGATAACCGACATAGGGTAGCATTCTGTTTTCTGATAACCGACATAGCGGCATTCTGTTTTTTGAAAACCGACAGGGCGGCATGCTGTTTTCTGATAACCGACATAGCGGCATTCTGTTTTTTGAAAACCGACAGGGCGGCATGCTGTTTTCTGATAACCGACATAGCGGCATGCTGTTTTCTGATAACCGACATAGCGGCATACTGTTTTCTGATAACCGACATAGCGGCATTCTGTTTTTTGAAAACCGACAGGGCGGCATGCTGTTTTCTGATAACCGACATAGCGGCATACTGTTTTCTGATAACCGACATAGCGGCATTCTGTTTTCTGATAACCGACATTGCGGCATTCTGTTTTTTGATAACTGACATGGCGGTATTCTGTTTTCTGATAACCAACAAGGCGGTATGCTGTTTTTTGATAACCGACAGGGCGGCATTCTGTTTTCTGATAACTGACAAAGTGGCATGCTGTTTTCTGATAACCGACATGGCGGCATGCTGTTTTCTGAAAACCGAAATGGCGGCATTCTGTTTTCTGATAACCGACATAGCGGCATGCTGTTTTCTGATATCCGACAAGGCGGCATGCTGTTTTCTGATAACCGACATGGTGGCATTCTATTTTCTGATAACCGACAAGGCGGTATGCTGTTTTTTGATAACCGACAGGGCGGCATTCTGTTTTCTGATAACTGACAAAGTGGCATGCTGTTTTCTGATAACCGACATGGCGGCATGCTGTTTTCTGAAAACCGAAATGGCGGCATTCTGTTTTCTGATAACCGACAGGGAGGCATTCTGTTTTCTGATAACCGACAAAGTGGCATGCTGTTTTCTGATAACCGACATGGCGGCATTCTGTTTTCTGATAAACCGACATGGCGGCATTCTGTTTTCTGATAAACCGACATGGCGGCATTCTGTTTTCTGATAACCGACATAGCGGCATGCTGTTTTCTGATAACCGACAAGGCGGCATGCTGTTTTCTGATAACCGAAATGGCGGCATTCTGTTTTCTGATAACCGACATAGCGGCATTCTGTTTCTTGATAACCGACAGGGCGGCATGCTGTTTACAGATAACCGAAATGGCGGCATTCTGTTTTCTTATAACCGACAAGGCGTTATGCTGTTTTCTGATTAACGTCAAGTCTGAATGCTGTTTTCTGATAGCCGACATAGCGGCATCCTGTTTTCTTATAACCGACAAGGCGTTATGCTGTTTTCTGACAACCGACATGGCGGCATGCTGTTTTCTGATGACCGACAAGGCGGCATTCTGTTTTATGATAACTGATAAGGCGGTATGCTGTTTTCTGACAACCGACATGGCGGCATTCTGTTTTTTGAAAACCGACAGGGCGGCATGCTGTTTTCTTATAACCGACAAGGCGTTATGCTGTTTTCTGATAACTGATAAGGCGGTATGCTGTTTTCTGATTAACGTCAAGTCTGAATGCTGTTTTCTGATATCCGACATAGCGGCATTCGGTTTTTTGATAACCGACATGGCGGTATGCTGTTTTCTATAACCGACATAGCGGTATGCTGTTTTCTATAACCGACATAGCGGTATTCTGTTTTTTGATAACCGACATAGAGGCATTCTGTTTTTTGAAAACCGACAGGGCGGCATGCTGTTTACAGATAACCGAAATGGCGGAATTCTGTTTTCTGATATCCGACATAGCGGCATGCTGTTTGCTGATAGCCGACAAGGCGGCATGCTGTTTTCTGATAACCGACAAGGCGGCATTCTGTTTTCTGATAACTGATAAGGCGGTATGCTGTTTTCTGATAACCGACATGGCGGCATTCTGTTTTCTGATAACCGACATAGCGGCATTCTGTTTTCTGATAACCGACATAGCGGCATTCTGTTTTCTTATAACCGACATAGCGGCATTCTGTTTTCTGATAACCGACATGGCGGCATTCTGTTTTCTGATGCATAAAGTTCCCGCATACTAACCGGACGACAAGGACGACAAACTTAGAATACTGTCTATTATATACAATGTAATGTCTCTACTACAGTTCTCAATAACTCCCGGGCAGGTAGCACTTAATTAAATAGCCTAGGTTACACTGAATAAAATTTAGATGGACCAATTCACTTTTTTATTCCCATATTTCGGTATATCCAGAGTGAATTTCTAAGGCGAAAGTTGTTATATTTAATAATAACCGCCCATTTTTGTTACATACTATAGACATGGCTAAGAATATATAATCTAGGACATTATCAAAGAAACGAAACCAGTTTATATAGACCATACGATCGTAGATTTCTACCACGTTTGAGATGTACAGACACTTTCCGTTGGTATATAACCATGGATTATTAAACGATAGACCATGCGCTAGACTGGCTACCAGCCCCTAAGTTTTTATGAAGAATTTCTCAGCTGCATTTTACTACTAGCTTATCTCCCCCTAGTTAGAATCAGACATCCAAAAGATCAATTTTTTTTTAGTTAAACTTTTTTCATAATAATTAAATATTCTTGAGACGGTGGCCAGTCTCACCATGCGCGTGCGTGTATTATTTTCCAACCGGACAACCGCTTTTCCAAAAACCTCTCCGAAAAGGTACCGGTAAACAAGCGAGTCGCAGGACTGGTTTCATTTGTCGATTGAGGGTACCCCATTTAATTTTGTATACATGTATTGGAAGATTTACTAGCGGTCAAACAAAAAAACCACTAAAACCTGTCAAGCTTTTACGGTGAGAATGTCCCGCTGAACAGTATCGCCAAGGTCACTTTCAAGAAACAGTATCAAGTGTTGACGAGCATGTCCATAGATTCAGATTGGTGGATTTGATTCATTCTCAAAATCGTCAAAGAATTTAAGGGAGATTTTCCTTTGCATCAATCCAACATTATTTATAGTCTATAAAATGTACGTCGAGTACAGGCTAAGTTAATCACCTTACTCCATTTTGATGTTGTTGCGAGTTAAACAAAAGTCAGCGATAATCAGCTGTATATCAAAACTTTATTTTCAATATCAAATATGTAATTGATTTGTAATTTGAAAATGTAAACATTAAATAATAATATAATATGATTAATTTATTTTATGTGACAAGATACAGGTTTTGTCGGATGGTAGCGCGACTAATTTGACGATAAAAGACCATACTTGTGAAATGCCCGGTGAACATTTGTTTGGCCATCGTAGATACTATTTCTTTTCAGTTTATTCGAGATGTCTTTTCCACAGAGACTTGAGGATCTGTTACAGCTATATATATTTGGACCTGAACTAAGGTGTTTAGAGTAATTTTACACGTTTGGGGAGTTTACTTAGACTCAATTATCGGTAGAAATGCAACCCCAATGATGATACGAGTATATTATCATCATTGTGGTGGCAATCTATAACGGCTATTCGCGGCGGGTGAGATTTGTCGCTAAATGTTTACTCATATCAGGGATGTGTAGTGGATCACTACACACCCCTGCTCATATTTAAAAGAACACACACACAACTCAATTTCAGTTACTGACATGCTCTAGTTTTTCCCCAGTTATATTGAACTCCAAATTATTTTTACTTATATTCAAATAAGTGTATCTATCTTCAATTACTTGTATCTATCTTAGAAGATAGGTGCAATCAATTGAAAATATTTAATTTGGCGTTCCATAGGCCTAGTTCCAACAGAGAGCTTTCGAAATTTAAAGCACCTGAATAACGCCGACGAAAAATTAAAGCATCACTGAGATTCCGATGTCTGAAGTTGATATAGGTTTCCGCTTCTCGCTGTTAGCACGTCGCACTATGATCAGATGATTGCGACAACACTTCAGGTTAATGCGCAAATGTGTGAGAAGATGGAGAAATGGGTTCATGTTGATTTTGTTGGCTGATATATTTCATTATATATAAGCCATGGATCTCCGTGGAAATCCAAGATTCATGGGACAGATGCGAGTAAGTCTAAATGAGATGATACCGGTTTCTCGTTAACTCTTAGCAATTTTCTATTATGACTAGTCATTTGTTCATGTTCCACTTCGAAAGTGAAGGGCTTCGGATCCGGAGCCCGTTACCAAATGTCTACTTCCTTTCCGCAGGGGCCTGTATCTGTTGATTTGCGAAAATACCCCCCCCCCCCCTAAAAAAGTCATGAGTTTTGGAAATAAAGTGATTTTTGGCATTGATTTTGGGAAAAAAACAGCAAAAATTATCTGGAGGTAGGGGCCTAAGCCTTTAAAATAATCACTGAGAACAAACGCCTGTTTTAATAGTAAAACCATTCCTGTTGAAACTACGTTATTGTAGTGTACCAGGAGTAAGAGAAATGCACGGCCAGACCGGGGTTCTTCTTCTTCAAGGTACAGTCCATACCACTTAAGTGTATTCTCAGACTTTGCAGGTTCGAACCTGGGGACCCTCCGAACAGGTACGGAGCACCGGCAAATCTGGCTATAGAAGGCAGATTTGGCTATATAGAGTCAAACATTAAGGAGACAGGACCGTTATTGGATTAGTACCCAAATCAGATCACTCTCCGCAAAAATACTTTTAAAACAAAAAAAATATCAACAGCTAAGTTAATACAATACTGCATCATTATATTACTTAGTTATGCATCATTCATTAGTCAAGAGATGATTGATATTTAAGTTCATAGAGCATTAAAGATTAAAGTTCAGAGATCATTAAAGTTCAGAGAGCATTACAAAACATAGTAAAATCAAAATCTAATTATTTGTTTACATTTTTCAATAATGGCGCATGCTAGGACTATGTATTTTTTTGACTGGAGGAATAAATTCAGACTAGGCCAACAAAATATGTGTGTTTCCTGTTTCTGCTTGAATTGTTTTTCAAGATCCATATCCAGAGTGTTTTATAAATATCTGTGTCAGAACTCCCATCAATATTCTTCTTTTGATACAACATAGACTTGTAGGAGGAACACGTTCATTCCTGCAAGGTATATATACTCTGTCCTTTGTGAGTCGTCAATAATGTGGTTTTAATATGTAGCAGTGTTGCCTAGCGGTAGTTTGGAATTCTCCTTTGCTATATTTAACACGGGTAGCAGCTGGTATCCCGATTGTTTGTAGGGTTCATTGTTTGAACGGGTGAAACTAGTTGGTTCCAGGGTTGGGAGGTGGGACTAGGTCAGGTATTTAGGTGAATGCGCGAGGGTTTCGTCAGTTCTGACGGGAGTTTTGGACAAGGAACTAATCAGAACTCACGTAACCTGCCCTGGCACAACATTCTGTTCAGAAAAAATCATACTTTCGCCCTGGGTCTCAAAAATTATGTTTTGGTTGCTTTCAGCAGTCTCTGTTGACACCTGAGATCAAGTTTAGCCTAGGAACTGGCCGAGAGTCAGCAAATACCGGTTTAACTTAAATTCTAAATTGTTCGACGTTTATCTTTAGGGGAGTTGTCTATTTCGTCGTATGTATATTGTGTGTATTGCTTGTTCTTTATTATGTTGGGGGTGGGGGGGGAGGGGTCGTCTCGTAAGGTATTTTGTGTAAATAAATATGTACTTGTGCATAATAATGGTGTTGTTCCTATTGTTCTACGGAGTCCAGGAGTGGTTACCTGAGACTAGAAAAATCCACTTTATGAAAACTGCCTATAGAGCCAGATTTGCTGGTGCTCCAGTACGTACCTGCCAAACTCTTAGATGGATGCTCTACTAATATGAGGCTATTTGGTCGTCGACGATCGACCTATTCCAGTTCTGCTACGTAAACAGTAGTATGACAAAATCACTTCGTAGGCGATATTGTATTTTCCTGAGCTGGTTTGTTTTATATATGAAAAATGTTTTAATTCTCGTGTATTCAGTTTCCAGGTGGAGTGGGAAACAATATCTCCCCTCGGATGCACCAGCACCAGGGTGTGATTCCAAATGGGAGTCCGTTTCTACAAAATCAGTCGCCGAACAATCCAGTATTGGCACAGATGTCCCCTAGTCTCAGACTTCCAATGGGGTGTCATCCGACTGGACCCCCTCCCCCTACCATGAGGTTGTTCAGTCCTGTAGGCAATGTCCCGATCACTGGGCCTGGCCAGCCTGTACAGCCACTATGGGGGTCAGGTGCCATAGCAGGGATGCAACGTCCCAATCCCATGACTGCCCGAGGACAAATGATGCCAGGAAATATGAACATTGGAAATGTTTCATCTCTGAATTTCATGGGGGCAGCCCCCAATGTACCTTCTCAACATGACCAGCTAGCATTTAACCCAACGGCAATCAATTTACAGGTATGAAACTTAATCATTTTTAGTTTAAATTCCCATTTTTTCTTGTACAGGTCAAGAACAATCACAGATCCAAAGTCAGTAAATTTTGTTTTTATTATGTCTAATTGTCTATGCTAAAAAAAACAATGAATGAAATTAAATATTGACTATTTGACTGCAGACTGTTTTATATTTTCAAAAACCAATAGACAAACAAAATTTCTTGACAATGCCATAATATAACAAAGTTGTAATTTTTGACAGGTGTATTTCACTTCTATGCCAGGATGTTCGTAAAAAATATTATTTGTAAACAAAACTGTCTGACCGTAGATGGAACGAGATTTCCATAAAATGTTAATTATGGCCAGTTTTTTTGAGGAAAAACTTTCTCAAATTGTTTGTATGGAATGGTATAATATAATTTGTATGCTGTTAAAATCTCGGTCAAATTTTGCTACTGTCTCCAAAGTGTTCATGCAGTTCATGTCATTGGAAAGTTTATTGTAAAACACACTGAAATTTGACAAATCATGTTCATTTTGTCTGCATGCATGATGAAAATCAAATATATCACTAAGTTGTTATAATGTACATAGAAAACACTATTAAAATATCATGTAAAACTACAAACGTGACATAGAACTGATAACACATGTGGTGAACAATAATGCCTACAGCCTATATATATAGCTATGATAGACAAGTTATTTTATTGCATTTTTATTAGCTGTGGTGCATTTTTCTTTGATTTTCAGGTACCACAACAAGGTGGCATGGGTTTTATGAATGGTGGCCAGATAAGATCTCCAGTTTTTCAAAACATGAACCAGGCACCCTTTGGTATAGCGGGTAACATGGGGCCGGGTCAGAACCAGCCAAATCAAAACTGTCAGAATGTGGACAGTAAGGGGGCAGACAAGAGAAACCTTCAGTCCTCTCTCAGGTCCCAAAATTACAGAGACAGAGGACGGAGAGATCATGATAGAGGTCAAGGTCAGGAAAGACGTCATGGGTCAAACGGTAGACACAACAGAGACAGTGAAAGGTCACAGCGTTCTGACCGCAACAGCAATGACCGAGGTGGTTTTAGAAGCATGGCGAGTGATAGAAGCAGTGAAAAGCAGGGTGCCATACATGCTCGAGACCGAGATTCAACTGAATCTAGGTAAATATCACACAGCGTTGTTCATAGGTACTAGCCTCGCCTGTCAATACACCCATAACACAGGTACTAGCCTCGCCTGTCAATACACCCATAACACAGGTACTAGCCTTGCCTGTCAATACACCCATAGCACAGGTACTAGCCTCGCCTGTCAATACACCCATAACACAGGTACTAGCCTCGTCTGTCAATACACCCATAACACAGGTACTAGCCTTGCCTGTCAATACACCCATAACACAGGTACTAGCCTCGCCTGTCAATACACCCATAACACAGGTACTAGCCTCGCCTGTCAATACACCCATAACACAGGTACTAGCCTCGCCTGTCAATACACCCATAACACAGGTACTAGCCTCGCCTGTCAATACACCCATAACACAGGTACTAGCCTCGCCTGTCAATACACCCATAACACAGGTACTAGCCTCGCCTGTCAATACACCCATAACATAAACAAGGTTGCTAACTGCATCTCCATATTGAAATGACCCTGTTCCAGAAAACATGCAATTTTGTCATAACCGTTCATTATATCACGCCGGGAGCAGTGCTAGTCTAAATCGACAGGAAAATATTGTTTCTTAATTTGATGTATGATTTACCATAGACTATGTAGTAGACATCATGAAACACTGAAAAATGGTCAACTTTCAGTTGGATGGGCACCGTGCTGTCCCCAGGACACGCTAAATCTCTAGTGGGTAGCGCCCTATACATGGCATGTACGCTGCTACATGTCAGTACAGTGTTTCTACGATAGGAAACAAACTTACATGTTTGGTGGTTATTTCCCTAACATTATCATGTTGGACGCCCGAGTCAGTTTTCAAGCTGGTCAGGCTGCGAAATCTGAACGTAAACAATCATTTTCTCAAACTTTTGTGACCTCAACACTGATTGGCTTGTCATATTTAGAAACCAATCAGTGTAGAGGTCACAAAAGTTTAAGAAAATTCAACTGGATGATATATACAGTATATAGTAAATCATACATCAGATCAGATAAAAAAGGTTCTCGTTGATCTAGACTGCTCCAGACGTGATATTATGAACGGCTATGACAAAATCAAATGTTTTCTGGAACAGGGTCATTTTACTTGGCGGACGGAGCTAGCAATGTTAAGCTTGCTTATATTTTTGGTGTATTGACAGATGAGTCTAGTAGTACCTGCGAGTTGTCAGAATGTAGGAATTCTGTCTCTGTAGCTGGTATGGAATCATTATTTATGATGGAGGGCAAATTCTAAAGCTACTTTACTCGTACACTATAAATATTTTATAAATTTTTCATGGAATTTATTTGAAGTGGGGATCAGGCTTATGACCCGATATACCCGATATGTGCTTGTGTTTTACCGGTCATAGGCCCAGACTGGACAACGTATATAGTGTGCTGTTTTAGTTCAGATATCATGGCTTATCATATCAGAACTAGTAGTAGATTGTTTTTATAAATAAATGTGGTACTTAAATGTTACCTACTATGTTGCAAATAAAACAGAAATTAAAGTTAATAAATGTAAGTGAATTTTCAGTTTAAGATGGGCGACCAATACAAGTTTTGGAGTAAATCACATGTAAAACTGGAAATGTATTTGGAATGATATAGTAAGAAACAAATTCTTTATAATTGCCCATATAGCACAACATATAACATTGATAACGATCAGTTTTCCTTATCCTTATCGGTTGAAAAATGAAGCACTTCTATATTGAAAATAATATTTGCAAGTGGTTATACTGAAAAGATTCTACAACTAACAACAAGTGTCTTCATGTGACAACAATTGTCTTCATGTGACAACAAGTGTCTTCATGTGACAACAAGTGTCTTCATGTGACAACACGTGTCTTCAACTAACAACAAGCATCGCCAGATAAAATCTTTAAAAATAATGAATAAAGTAAGCGACATCAGAAAATGTGTTGCTCATATGACAATAATACACCTGTATACCAAATTTCAATTTGATATTTGAAAAATTAATCGAGTTATGATGAATTGAATTTTTATGATCAGAGACGTCGTACATGTGTGTATATATATATATTGACCTGTACAGTTAACAATGTGTCATCAAAAAAAATCTTTAGGAATACTTAAGTCAGCGACATCAGAAGACATGCTATTCATGTGATTTTCATGAACCTATATACCAATCTTCAGGTTGATTTTTTAAAAAGGCCAAGTAATGATGAATTGAATTTAACTCTACTGTGAAGAATCATCTTCAGATTATATCTCTAAAAGTAATTGAGAAATTAAGTGACATCAGAAGATAATACAACAATATAACAAGTTTCATTTTGATCCTTAAGAAATTAACCAAGTAATAATGAATTGTTTTTGTACGATCAATTAATTTAAGATGCTTGTTGTCGGTTGAAGTTGCTTTTAAGTGTGACTGTTGGCAAGCCCGCAGAATAGGATATATTGATGTCCGTGCATGTCATATGCCTAACGTTAAAGTTTGACTGCGTCACATATTAGTTAAGGGACGTAATTCTTCTGAGTTAAAGTTTTAGGCAGCGCACCACAGATGTTATAAATCAGGATACACCACAGATGTTATAAATCAGGATACACCACAGATGTTATAAATCAGGATACACCACAGATGTTATAAATCAGGATACACCACAGATGTTATAAATCAGGATACACCACAGATGTTATAAATCAGGATACACCACAGATGTTATAAATCAGGATACACCACAGATGTTATAAATCAGGATACACCACAGATGTTATAAATCAGGATACACCACAGATGTTATAAATCAGGATACACACATGTGCCTAACCTTTAAGATTGGCTGCATCAAATACTTAAGTTAAGTGCTTATCAGGCACATATATAATCCAAAGTTTCTGCAATGGGGCTTTCATTTTACTGCATTCACTGTTGTGTTATGTTAGTTTTATGTAAAATGCAATGAAGCACCCTTTACATGAACTGTGAGAGTGGAAATTTTTCTGATAGACGTTTGTGATACTTTTCACGATATCAATTTATCTTGGCATTCGTATTGCGATATGTATTGTATCGTGAGCTAGCTGGCAATTCTCCGCACAACTTATTACCAGGCATGGGCTTATTACAGGTAAAATACGTTAGTATATATGTTCAATAAAACAATAATTGGAATTTATCCCATATGTGCCAACTAGTGGTGTACCGATAAACAAAAACATCATTTAAATTGAGCTTGACATGGGGTCTATTCGATAATCCATTTAGCACATGAAAGATCGATTTTGAAACTTTGTCATTCCTGAAGAAGATTGTTTTTGTAGATTTGTCATGGAGAACTGAAATTCTTAAGATACATACAGTTGCTTTTCATGTTTAATCCAAAATAAAACATCCTTTTCATCAGGTCTGGTTGATTCTCGCTTGAACCATGCCGGCATTCAAGCATGGTAGTTATAATAGTCATTATGTAATCATGGTCGGTGCAGTGTTTTGTAGATATGGCTATGCTTATAACTGACTGGAGAATCCGGAACTGCATGCATGTCATATTGCAATTTCACTCAATTTCAAATGAGTTAACTTAATTCACAATAATAAATGTCATATAAAGTAACCCAAAATGCATAACCTGATTTGTTTGTGTTACGATTGCTATCATCAGGACTCATCTGCAGGAGATAGAAAAAAGTATGCTCACTTATCAAACGGTAATCTACTGGTCATTGTCCATTTCTGAATTGCCTTTTCTCATCATATGAATGTCTCTTAAATAAACTTGGTTATTCTTTTTTTCGAACAAAACATGTTGTTATATAGATATTTTTTTAATTGATTAGACAGTAGTGTCAATTCCTAAAATGTATTATTTTTGGTGCCTATTTCAACCGATAATCGATTAACGATCGATCTTAAAGGTCCGATAATCGATCTTTAATATCGGACCGATTCCCAACACTAGTGCCAACAGAGTTCTGTTTATGAAGCACGATAAATTCTTTTGTTTCTTGATAATAAAATTATTAAATCAATTTTGAAATGCCTTATGACAAACATTATTACTCCAGTTATCGAGTAATTTTGAAGGGATTCTTTATCAGTTAATATTTGGTGTTATTGCTATCAATAACCAGTATGAATAGGTCGATCAAAATGCTTAATACGTTATTTAATATTCATTGAAGTAATTGCAGTACAAGTGTAATGCTATTCCATGTCTGAATTTTTCAATCGCAGAAAATCCAGGCGTGAGTCTTTTGGCAGGACAGACTCCCGAAGGGGAGGTAACTCTAGACCTAGAGATAGTCCAAAAGATGATAACACACAGAAAAATGATACAAGGGGATACGGTTCAAGGAGGGAGAATTCAAGAGGAAATATTAGGAGGGATAACAACTCTAGAAGTAGCGGCACAAGAGGAGATAATGTAAATGAGAGCCCAAGAGGAGGAGGTCGTCGAGAGAATAGACCATATGGAAACCGTGAAAATGAAGATGAAACGAGAGGAACCAAGAGACGAAACAATGAAGAATCTTACTCCAGGTGTGTATATGTATATTTTACAACAATTGGTACATGCTTGGTAAAAATGAGAAAACTCAAATGGTTCTTCAGAGTGTTTTAATCCACATTCACATGCTATGTGCAGACCTTTTACTAAAGAGTAGTGGACACTAAATAATCCAGTGACCTTCCTATGGAAAAAGTGGCTGAAGTGGAAGATGGCTGGAGTACTGTGACAACTGTGTATAGGAAATATGTCCCCTTTAAACACTTGCAGATTAAGTGGTGACTGGATGGAGGGACAACCAGATTAGTGGTGGCTGAATAGTGTGACAACCAGATTAGTGGTGGCTGGTTAGTGGGACAACCAGATTAGTGGTGACTGGAAAGTTGGACAACCAGATTAGTGGTGACTGGATGGAGGGACAACCAGATTAGTGGTGGCTGGTTAGTGGGACAACCAGATTAGTGGTGACTGGATAGTGGGACTACCAGATTAGTGGGGGCTGGATAGTGGGACGACCAGATTAGTAGGGGCTGGATAGTGTGACAACGAGATTAGTGGTGACTAGATAGTGGGACGACCAGATTTGTGGTGACTGGATAGTGTGACAACCAGATTAGAGGTGGCTGGATAGTGGGACGACCAGATTAGTGGGGGCTGAGTAGTAGGACAACCAGATTAGTGGTGACTGGATAATGGAACAACCAGATTAGTGAGGGCTGGATAGTGGGACAACGGGATTAGAGGTGACTGGATAATGGGACAACCAGATTAGTGAGGGCTGGAAAGTGTGACAACCAGATTAGAGATGGCTGGATAGTGGGAATGACCAGATTAGTGGGGGCTGGATAGTGTGACTACCAGATTAGTGGTGGCTGGATAGTGGGACAACTAGATTAGTGGGGGCTGGATAGTGGGACAACCAGAATAGTGGGGTCTGGAAAGTGGGACAACCAGATTAGTGGTGACTGGATAGTTTGACAACAAGATTAGTGAGGGCTGGATAGTGGGACAACTAGATTAGTGGTGACTGGATAGTTGGACAACAAGATTAGTGGGGGCTGGATAGTGGGACAACTAGATTAGTGGTGACTGGATAGTTTGACAACAAGATTAGTGGGGGCTGGATAGTGGGACAACCAGATTAGTGGTGACTGAATAGTTGGACAACAAGATTAGTGAGGGCTGGATAGTGGGACAACTAGATTAGTGGGGGCTGGATAGTGTGACTACCAGATTAGTGGTGACTGGATAGTTGGACAACAAGATTAGTGAGGGCTGGATAGTGGGACAACTAGATTAGTGGGGGCTGGATAGTGTGACAACCAGATTAGTGGTGACTGGATAGTTGGACAACCAGATTAGTGGTGACTGGATAGTGTGACTACCAGATTAGTGGTGGCTGGATCACTGGCTTGTCTAAGAAGATTTGACTACAGTATAACCTGTCTAAACCGGATGTCACCAGGACCAAACTATTTGTCCAGTTTATACAGGTGGCTGGTTTATACAGGTGTCTGGCTTATACAGGGTTTAACTACTATGATTATATAGGGAATATGCCGGGACCACAAATCACAGCCAGTTTAGACAGGGATCTGGATTAGTCAGGGGCTGGTTTAGACAGGTTATACTGTATATCTGTTTGACAGCCTTATTCAGAGTGAATGACTCTTCATTATTTTTATATGAATCTGTATCTGATTCCATTTTATACCATAATCAAGTTAAAACTTCAGGGTTATCTGACTCTGAATATATGAATTATGTAAATCAAATGTTGCAGTGATTCAAAAAGGAAACGGACATTAAGTCCAGAGCTGATGACATCAAAGCCTGAAGAAGGATTAGCTGGTGAGGAGCCATCAGACGAGGAAACAGAGAGCCAGGACCAATCCGAGGCTGTAGAGCCCAATGATGTTACCCCACCTGCCTGGATCAGGTGTTCTCCGGCCGATCTCTACTTCATAAGGAACACTGAGGTAACAAGAGTTCCATCTTAATCTATACAGTAATGATTCACTATTTAAAATGTGATTGTTAAATTTGATGTCAGCCATAAGTTTGTTTCATGTTTATTAATGAAACAGAAAAAAAATGCTGTACAAATTACATCTTTACATTTCATGAAATCAATTCTCATGTCAAGGTAGATATGTGTTTCTGTGCATAGTCTGTCCAGTATTGACCAATAGATAAGTTTGGTGTCCTAGTCAGGGTGTGTGGAAAGTACAAAGAGAATGACTGACCTGGAGGCCAAGTTTGACCAGGAGTTGCTTCAGCGAGCCAAGTTAATCAAGGAAGCTCAGCCAAAGGTTGAGGTACCCCCACCACTTCCGGTTCATAGCCACGTCCACCACCATCATCACTCAGGTAAACCGGACATGTTACAGTTTTATTGATCTAGTGTCAGTTACTTTTTGTGGAGACTTGTTTTCTAATTATGACATTGATGAGGAGATAGATCCCTTGATAAGTGTGCTTAATTATGAATTTTAGAGATTGTTGAATTTGTGATACATTTGAGTAATAAATGCCCCAATGTTAATGTACACCAGGAGACTTTCACCTAGTAACATATCAGCTTTTGTCTTACACCTGTTAATCCATATTTGCTCATTGATTTCATCCTTCTTATTTGATGACATTGCTTAAGTTAAGAAAATGTCTTACATAAGATAGAAATGTTGGTGATAATCATAATAAACCCTGTGACATATTTTCATCAATTTTGTTCTAGACACAGAATTTTGTTGAAATGCTACAATGTTTAATACTTCTTACTTGTAAATTTCTTGACTAGGACTCAATTAAAGAATTTCAGCAAAATCTCTCTGATTTGTTGGAAACAAATTTAATACAAGTACTACTTTTGTGAAAGTATGACTCTTTCATTCCAAACTTATCAATATTTGAGGTCAGGATGACTAATTTTCCTACTGAATATAATTTTCTTTGATTGGTGTTTGTCCAGATTCGGACAGTAGCAGCAGCAGTAGTAGCAGTAGTGGTTCTGATTCTGACGAGAACGAGGATGAGGACAACAAATGGATGGAGGAGCTCAACAGGAAAAAGAATCATCCTTACAGACTCCACGAGGAACTCTGGTACAACGACCCAGGGGAGGTAACTTATCTAACATTTCTATTTGGAAATCTGTTGTATTTTTCAAGAATGGTTAGGCTGTTTTTAGCTAACTTTGGTATAAAGTCATCTTAGGTGATTTTTTGTTCAGATTTGGGAAAGAAAAAAGGTTGGGGACTTTCAGGGGCCTGTGAGGGGCATCTAAAAAATGTTTTTGTAACAAACAAGCAGTTGAATGATTTTGATATTTATTATGTAGCACTCTCAGTAAATGATCTACAAAGTTTAAATGAAACCAAAATCTGTCAATATTACATTGTGCAAATTTGAATGTTACAACACTGCAACAACTTCACCTAAGGAACCAAATGACCTAGTCATAATAGATGGCCAGTAGCTTTTTAGGTCACCTGAGACAAAGTCTCAAGTGACCTATTGCGATCGCCTTTTGTCCGTCGTCGTCCGTCGTCCGTCCGTAAACAATTTCCATTTTCGACTTCTTCTCCAAAACCCCTGAACCAATTTTAATGAAATTTTGCAGGGACCTTCCATGGACAAAGGTCAACAAAAATAGTTGCCGGTTTAGTCCTAAGCCCCCAGGGGCCTGAGGGGCGGGGCCAAAAAGGGTCAAATTGACTAAAATTTCAAAAATCTTCTTCTC
>NW_018405172.1:82336-86851 GCF_002113885.1 Mizuhopecten yessoensis
TATTATGGTTTATAATGGCAAATGATACTTTGAATATTACATGTTAATAACTTGATTGGAATTATAACCTTGAATTGACAGTTTGATACTTTGAAAATTTTGAGCCAGCCCTACCCCCAAGGGCTGTAGGGTGGGGCTCAAAGGAGTCAGTGTGCTAAAATTTCTTCATTTTCCTTGTTAAGAATCAGAGGTGCTAGTTTCAAATCCTTTTTAGTCTGAAATCTGTATGCTAGATATTGAGTAAGGTGGTTTTATTGTTTTTTGTCACTTTGAGTAATATTTCTGTTCATGTTAAAAACAAAATCAACTCTCTGTATAAATATATCAGGTGACCGTTAAGGCCCATGGGCCTCTTGTTTAATTGTTTGCTACAAAGTTTGTGATTAAAAATGATCTTGACCCGTATTCAAGGACACAAGAGACTTATTTGTTAAAACACTCAAACAACTTCTTCTGAAATATGACAAGGCTTAGAGTGATGATATTTGGCTGGTAGCTTGCTGGATGATACTCTACAAGTTAATGAACACAAATGACATTAATCCATATTCAAGCTCTCAGGGGTAAAATATGTTGAATGTTCAAATTACTTTTTCTGAAGAATAGAAAAGCCATAAGTGAAGATATCTCCTTTAACTTGCTAAAATGTAACTCTGGTCAGTTGTGAAAAGAAAAACCACTGAAATCATTAAATCAAAAGATTGAATATAGGCCCTTATTTTGTTAAGGTGTCAGAGTTATAACAATGACCACAACTGTCGGGTACATATCAAAATTAAATAGATGACTGGAAATCGTGGCCTAGAATTATGTCAATGAGATAAACTGAAATGTTTCAGTTAAAGCTTGTTTTGTACATGTTCACTGTTAGTGCATTGTGTATGTATCCAACAAATGTTTCTCTGACAGATGAATGATGGCCCTGTATGTCGCTGTAGTTTGAAATCGAGAAGGACCGGCATACGTCACGACAAATATCCGGGGGAGGAGGCTTCTGATAGGTGTAACCCTGTATCCAGCAATACTAATCTGCTGTACCACTATGTCATCACCATGTCTCCACCAACCAACTTCTTGGTGAGTTGGAATCATTACAGGGACACTTGTCTAAACTGACTTCACATTTTCCTGCCATCCTGTCACGTCCGTCAATCTCTATTAAGTATTCTCATGAAATTTCTTACCTTTTATTTGTTTTATATACACACTGATAATTTTTCGTTAAAAATTCTGGCATCCATACAAGGGCTTTATTTCATGCATCAAGTAAACTGAAATCCTACAAACACATAGAGGAATCAGTGTCATTGTAGAATTAAATGTTGCCTTCTTTTATTATGTCAGTGTATTTCTTAATGCTAGAACTACTTGCTAACCCACCTGTTAAAAAATTAATGCTGACACTGGTTTATATTTCAAACAAAAACTTGATATGTTATGATATGTTTTTTATAAAATAGTGTGGTAAATGTGTATGGATAAACTTGTGATTTAGTTATAAGCCATGATTTATGGGAAATAACTGTTATGCTTTTTATTTCAGACTCGAAGCCCAACCATTATAGAGCATGATAATCATGAATATATTTTTGAAGGATTTTCATTATTTTCTCACTACAAGCTTGAAAATGTAAGTATTCTGTAATAGGTATCGATTAAAAAGAAAAATGTGTTTATGGGCATAGGAATTTACTCTTCTGGATATATTCATGACAAATGAGATTAAAAAATCAGATTGAGTGCAGAATGTTATTTTAAAAGGACTATGTAATGGTGAAAGAGAGAACTGAGCACAGGAGTCCTTTAACTTTAACATTTAGTTTGTTGACAGATGTGTAGTTGGATTGACAGCTGGGATGTGTAGTTGATTTGACAGCTGGGATGTGTAGTTGGTTTGACAGCTGGGATGTGTAGTTTGTTGGACAGCTGGGATGTGTATTTTGTTTGACAGCTGGGATGTGTATTTTGTTTGACAGCTGGGATATGTAGTTTGTTTGACAGCTGGGATATGTAGTTGATTTGACAGCTGGGATGTGTAGTTTGTTTGACAGCTGGGATGTGTAGTTGGTTTGACAGCTGGGATGTGTAGTTGGTTTGATAGCTGGGACAATACAAATTTTTGGACATCTTGGATGTGTAGTTTGTTTGACAGCTGGGATGTGTAGTTTGTTGGACAGCTGGGATGTGTATTTCGTTTGACAGCTGGGATGTGTACTTTGTTGGACATCTTGGATGTGTAGTTTGTTTGACAGCTGGGATGTGTAGTTTGTTGGACATCTTGGATGTGTAGTTTGTTTGACAGCTGAGATGTGTAGTTTGTTTGACAGCTGGGATGTGTAGTTTGTCTGACAGCTGGGATGTGTAGTTTGTTGACAGATGTGTAGTTTGTTTAACAGCTGGGATGTGTAGTTTGTTTGACAGCTGGGATGTGTAGTTTGTTTGACAGCTGGGACAATACACATTTTTGGACATCTTGGATGTGTAGTTTGTTTGACAGCTTGGATGTGTAGTTTGTTTGACAGCTTGGATGTGTATTTTGTTTGACAGCTTGGATGTGTATTTTGTTTGACAGCTGGGATATGTAGTTTGTTTGACAGCTGGGATGTGTATTTTGTTTGACAGCTGGGATGTGTATTTAGTTTGACAGCTTGGATGTGTAGTTGGTTTGACAGCTGGGATGTGTAGTTTGTTTAACAGCTGGGATGTGTAGTTTGTTTGACATCTGGGATGTGTAGTTTGTTTGACAGCTGGGATGTGTAGTTAGTTTGACAGCTTGGATGTGTAGTTGGTTTGACAGCTGGGATGTGTAGTTGGTTTGACAGCTGGGATGGGTAGTTAGTTTGACAGCTTGGATGTGTAGTTTGTTCTACAGCTGGGATGTGTAGTTTGTTTGACAGCTTGGATGTGTAGTTTGTTTTACAGCTTGGATGTGTAGTTTGTTCTACAGCTGGGATGTGTAGTTTGTTTGACGGCACTTAGTGTGTTTGTAGACAACTCTGGAGTGAGGACAACTTGTTTTGGACCTAGAATTAGTGTCTGAAATAACTGCACAATACTGGGGATATTTCTCTTGGCAGCCGATGGTCTGTGTCAAATTTACAATGTAATGGATCAGTAGGAGAGAAACTTCTCTGAAGTTATCACTGTCCTCTACCTCCTGATACAATGTGGCAGTATTTTCTCTCAGTGATTATAATACAGCACTTTCAGGCATCAAGTTAATTTTAAATATATATTCAGTAAGGATAGCTGAAATGTTATTTGGTGATGTTGTCAGGACAATCAAGACACTACCTGTATATGTATTATTTCAACTGGTAGTGTATATAATGAGATTAAAAATAACCATATCAATCAACAAGACAGAACACATTGAAATTATAGGATATTTTGTAATAAAAAACCAATGGAAATAATTTATGTTTTATGTTTTTTCATTGTATGAACTGACAACAGATACCTGTGTGTAAAGTGATCAGGTTCAACATCAGCTACACAATCCACTTCTTTGAAGAAACTGTTCCTGAGGTGAGATTCCTGTTTTTATGAAATGTATGAAAATATTTAAAGAAAGATAGGTGTGATAACTTATTATTTGTTTTCACACATGGTGCCAATTTTATCTTGGAAATATTTGTAAAATTCAAACTAATTTTTTTTCAAAAGTGTTCAAACAAACATACATATGTGAAATTGTTGTTACAAATTAAGATAACGTTGGGGTGAGAAAGTTAAGATAACGTTGGGGTGAGAAAGTTAAGATAACGTTGGGAAGTATTTATATGTAAGTTTGCTTGCTAATTAACAGGATGTTTTTTGTTCCTAAGATTGTGATACTACATACTTTTAATTGTTACTGTAAACATCTGAGAAGGAAAACTTCAAAATGTGTTACACTTATAAGTTTTGTGATGTTTATATATATAATAAAACTATAAGATATACTTATCTTTGACCTACAGAACTATTCTATCCGGAGCATGGACCTGTTTTCCCAATTTCTGTTTACTGAAATCCTAGAACTGGTAGACCTGGACTGGAAGGGGCCAGGAGATGACAACTCATGCCCACGTTTTCACCTTATGCCAAGATTTGCTCGAAGTCTGCCAGGTTGGTTAAAACTCTAAAGAAATAGGAACTTAATCACCTGTCTGTTTGAAAATTTTCTCATTATTGAAACAAAATCCTGTAAAAAAGTTGTTTAAATATTTTTGCTTTTTCCCCATACAGAATTTCTTAACTTACACATACCCATATATAATGGTCATAGTAAACAGTGGATTTGTGTACATGATTACCACACTGTGTTCTTGTGTACACCATTACCACATTGTACCCTTGTGTACATGATTACCACACTATGTTCTTGTGTACACCATTACCACGTTGTACCCTTGTGTACACCATTACCACATTGTACCCTTGTGTACATGATTACCACACTATGTTCTTGTGTACACCATTACCACATTGTACCCTTGTGTACATGATTACCACACTATGTTCTTGTGTACA
>NW_018405172.1:87505-125106 GCF_002113885.1 Mizuhopecten yessoensis
TGTACATGATTACCACACTGTGTCCTTGTGTACATGATTACCTCACTGTGTCCTTGTGTACATGATTACCACACTATGCTCTTGTGTACATGATTACCACACTGTGTCCTTGTGTACATGGTTACCACATTGTGTCCTTATGTATATGGTTACCACACTGTGTCCTTGTGCACATGATTACCACACTGTGTCCTTGTGTACATGATTAAATTTACCACACTGTGTCCTTGTGCACATGATTGTCACACTGTCCTTGTGTACATGATAACCACACTGTGTCCTTGTGTACATGATTACGACACTGTGTCCTTGTGTACATGATTACCACACTGTGTCCTTGTGTACATGATTACCACACTGTGTCCTTGTGTACATGATTACCACACTGTGTCCTTGTGTACATGATTACCACACTGTGTCCTTGTGTACATGATTACCACACTGTGTCCTTGTGTACATGATTACCACACTGTGTCCTTGTGTACATGATTACCACACTGTGTCCTTGTGTACATGATTACCACACTGTGTCCTTGTGTACATGATTACCACACTGTGTCCTTGTGTACATGATTACCACACTGTGTCCTTGTGTACATGATTACCACACTGTGTCCTTGTGTACATGATTACCACACTGTGTCCTTGTGTACATGATTACCACACTGTGTCCTTGTGTACATGATTACCACACTGTGTCCTTGTGTACATGATTACCACACTGTGTCCTTGTGTACATGATTACCACACTGTGTCCTTGTGTACATGATTACCACACTGTGTCCTTGTGTACATGATTACCACACTGTGTCCTTGTGTACATGATTACCACACTGTGTCCTTGTGTACATGATTACCACACTGTGTCCTTGTGTACATGATTACCACACTGTGTCCTTGTGTACATGATTACCACACTGTGTCCTTGTGTACATGATTACCACACTGTGTCCTTGTGTACATGATTACCACACTGTGTCCTTGTGTACATGATTACCACACTGTGTCCTTGTGTACATGATTACCACACTGTGTCCTTGTGTACATGATTACCACACTGTGTCCTTGTGTACATGATTACCACACTGTGTCCTTGTGTACATGATTACCACACTGTGTCCTTGTGTACATGATTACCACACTGTGTCCTTGTGTACATGATTACCACACTGTGTCCTTGTGTACATGATTACCACACTGTGTCCTTGTGTACATGATTACCACACTGTGTCCTTGTGTACATGATTACCACACTGTGTCCTTGTGTACATGATTACCACACTGTGTCCTTGTGTACATGATTACCACACTGTGTCCTTGTGTACATGATTACCACACTGTGTCCTTGTGTACATGATTACCACACTGTGTCCTTGTGTACATGATTACCACACTGTGTCCTTGTGTACATGATTACCACACTGTGTCCTTGTGTACATGATTACCACACTGTGTCCTTGTGTACATGATTACCACACTGTGTCCTTGTGTACATGATTACCACACTGTGTCCTTGTGTACATGATTACCACACTGTGTCCTTGTGTACATGATTACCACACTGTGTCCTTGTGTACATGATTACCACACTGTGTCCTTGTGTACATGATTACCACACTGTGTCCTTGTGTACATGATTACCACACTGTGTCCTTGTGTACATGATTACCACACTGTGTCCTTGTGTACATGATTACCACACTGTGTCCTTGTGTACATGATTACCACACTGTGTCCTTGTGTACATGATTACCACACTGTGTCCTTGTGTACATGATTACCACACTGTGTCCTTGTGTACATGATTACCACACTGTGTCCTTGTGTACATGATTACCACACTGTGTCCTTGTGTACATGATTACCACACTGTGTCCTTGTGTACATGATTACCACACTGTGTCCTTGTGTACATGATTACCACACTGTGTCCTTGTGTACATGATTACCACACTGTGTCCTTGTGTACATGATTACCACACTGTGTCCTTGTGTACATGATTACCACACTGTGTCCTTGTGTACATGATTACCACACTGTGTCCTTGTGTACATGATTACCACACTGTGTCCTTGTGTACATGATTACCACACTGTGTCCTTGTGTACATGATTACCACACTGTGTCCTTGTGTACATGATTACCACACTGTGTCCTTGTGTACATGATTACCACACTGTGTCCTTGTGTACATGATTACCACACTGTGTCCTTGTGTACATGATTACCACACTGTGTCCTTGTGTACATGATTACCACACTGTGTCCTTGTGTACATGATTACCACACTGTGTCCTTGTGTACATGATTACCACACTGTGTCCTTGTGTACATGATTACCACACTGTGTCCTTGTGTACATGATTACCACACTGTGTCCTTGTGTACATGATTACCGCACTATGTTCTTGTGTACACCATTACCACATTGTACCCTTGTGTACATGATTACCACACTATGTTCTTGTGTACACCATAACAACATTGTACCCTTGTTTATATGATTACCACATTGTACCCTTGTATACGCCATTACCACACTATGTTCTTGTGTACATGATTACCACACTATGTTCTTGTGTACACCATTACCACATTGTACCCTTGTTTATATGATTACCACATTGTACCCTTGTATACGCCATTACCACACTATGTTCTTGTGTACACCATAACCACATTGTACCCTTGTGTACACCATAACAACATTGTACCCTTGTTTATATGATTACCACATTGTACCCTTGTGTACATGATTACCACACTATGCTCTTGTGTACAACATCACCACATTGTACCCTTGTGTAGATGATTACCACATTGTACCCTTGTGTACATGATAACTACATTGTTCCCTTGTTTACATGATAACCACATTGTACCCTTGTGTACATGATTAACACATTGTACCCTTGTGTACGTGATAACCACACTGTGTCCTTGTGAACATGACTACCACACTGTGTCCTTGTGTACATGATTACCACATTGTACCCTTGTGTACATGATAGCCACACTGTGTCCTTGTGTACATGATTACCACACTGTGTCTTTGTGTACATGATTACCTCACTGTGTCCTTGTGTACATGATTACCACACTGTGTCCTTGTGTACATGATTACCACACTGTCCATGTGCACATGATTACAACACTTTGTCCTTGTGTACATGATTATATTTACCACACTGTGTCCTTGTGCACATGATTAGCACACTGTCCTTGTGTACATGATAACCACACTGTGTCCTTGTGTACATGATTACCACACTGTGTCCCTTTGTACATGATTACCACACTGTGTCCTTGTGTACATGATAACAACACTGTGTCCTTGTGTACATGATTGTCTCACTGTGTCCTTGTGTACATGATTACGACACTGTGTCCTTGTGTAGATGATTACCACACTGTGCCCTTGTGTACATGAGTACCACACTGTGTCCTTGCCACACTGAGTCTTTGTGTACATGATTCCCTCACTGTGTCCTTGTATACATAATTACCACACTGTGTTCTTGTGTACATGATTGGCTCACTGTGTCCTTTTGTATATGATTGCCACACTGTGTCCTTGTATACATAATTACCACACTGGGTCCTTGTGTACATGATGACCACACTGTGTCCTTGTCTACATGATAACAACACTGTGTGCTTGTGTACATGATTACCGCACTGTGTCCTTGTGTACGTGATTACCTCCCTGTGTCCTTGTGTATATGATTACCACACTGTGCCCTTGTGTACATGATTGTCTCACTGTGTCCTTGTGGACATGGTTACCACACTGTGTCCTGGTGTACATGATTACCCCATGATTACCACACTGTATCCTTGTGTACATGATTGGCTCACTGTGTCCTTGTATACATAATTACCACACTGTGTCATTGTGTACATGATTACCACGCTGTGTTCTTGTGTACATGATAACAACCCTGTGTCCTTGTGTATATGATTACCACACTGTGTCCCTTTCTACATGATTACCACCCTGTCCATGTGCCCATGATTACCACACTGTGTCCGTGTGTACATGATTACCAAAATGTGTCCTTGTGTACATGAATTCCTCACTGTGTCCTTTTGTATATGATTGCCACACTGTGTCCGTGTGAACATGATTACCACACTGAGTCCTTGTGTACATGATAACCACACTGTGTCCTTGTGAACATGATTACCCCACTGTGTCCCTGTGTACATGATTACCAAAATGTGTCCTTGTGTACATGTTTACCACACTGTCCTTGTTTAAATGATTACCACACTGTGCCCTTGTGTACATGATTGGCTCACTGTGTCCTTTTGTATATGATTGCCACACTGTGTCAGTGTGCACATGATTACCACCCTGTCCATGTGCCCATGATTACCACACTGTCCTTGTTTAAATGATTACCACACTGTGCCCTTGTGTACATGAGTACCACACTGTGTCCTTGTGCACATGAGTACCACACTGTGTCCTTGTCTACATGATAACAACACTGTGCCCTTGTGTACATGATTACGACGCTGTGTCCTTTTGTACATGAACACTGTGTCCTTGTGTGTCCATGTGCACATGATTACTACACTGAATCCTTGTGTACATGATTACAACACTGTGTCCTTGTGTGCATGATTACCACACTGTATCCTTGTGTACATGATTGTCTCACTGAGTCCTTGTGTACATGATTCCCTCACTGTGTCCTTGTTTACATGATTACCTCACTGTGTCATTGTGTACATAATTACCCCACTGTGTCCTTTTGTACATGAACACTGTGTCCTTGTGTACTTGATTACCACACTGTGTCTTTGTGTACATGATAACCACACTGTGTCCTTGCGTACATAATTACCACACTGGGTCCTTGTGGACATGATTACCCCACTGTGCCCTTGTGTACATGATTGTCTCACTGTGTCCTTGTGGACATGATTACCTCACTGTGCCCTTGTGTACATGATTAACACACTGTCCTTGTTTAAATGATTACCACACTGTGTTCTTGTGTACATGATTACCTAACTGTGTCCTTGTGTACGTGATTACCACACTGTGTACTGTCCATGTGCACATGATTACCACCCTGTGTCCCTTTGTACATGATTACAACACTGTGTCCTTGTGTGTCCATGTGCACATGATTACTACACTGTATCCTTGTGTACATGATTACGACACTGTGTCCTTGTGTCCATGATAACAACACTGTGCCCTTGTGTACATGAGTACCACACTGTGTCCTTATTTACATGATTACCACACTTTGTCCTTGTGTACATGATTACCCCACTGTGTCCTTGTGTATATGATTGCCACACTGTGTCCGTGTGCACATGATTACCACACTGTGTCCTTGTGTACATAATTACCACACTGTGTCCTTGTGTACATGATTACCACACTGTGTCCTTGTGTACATGATTACCACACTGTCCTTGTGTACATGATTACCACACTTTGTCCTTGTGTACATGATTACCTCACTGTGTCCTTGTGTACATGATTTGCTCACTGTGTCCTTGTGTACATGATTACCACACTGTGTCCTTGTGTACATGATTACCACACTGTGTCCATCCTTTTTATGTAGGAAAACTGTTGAACTTAAAACTTTTATACACTCACATGCTGGTATGGATTTGCCGAGATGAAATAGCTTAGATATATTTCCAACAAGCTGTTGATAGAGCTTTAGTTAGTTGAACATGTTATCTATGTGATGGATTATAATGTTCTTACTTGTGCAATGTCATAATAATGTTGATCATTGATGGATTTTATTGTAAAAGACTTATGACAAATTAACAGTTTTTTTTTGTTTTTTTTTATTTTTTTTTATTTTTTTTTACTTTTATGCAAGATTGGAATAAAATCATTTCAATATTTCCCTTTATTTCCAGAAAATGGTAAAGAAATCTTGTCAATGAATGAAGTCCTGTTATATTTGCTGCGATGCTCTAAACCGTTGTTGGAGGAGACAGAACTTGCCCAGATATTGAAGTCTGACCAGCACGACTGGGAAAATTTCCTGGATGAAATACGTGGAATGGTAGTCACCTATCCTGGAATGGTCAGTAGTAGCTGATGAAAGGAAGGATTAGGATGTGGGATAGAGGGGACCGGGGACTTGGAATAAATAATATTATCAATATGGATATCAACTGCCTTGCAGTATTGTGTAGTTGTTAATATTCTTGTGATATATATACTTCTCATTGTTTTGTAACACAAATTTCTCCACCATAGTTGAAACCTTTCGCAGCAAATATGATAAAATGATGACAAGATTAAAATCGAAATTAAGAACATGTAAGGAGTATGGTACAACAGTTATAGTGTGATGGAGAGATGGTACAACAGTTATAGTGTGATGGAGAGATGGTACAACAGTTATAGTTTGATGGAGAGATGGTACAACAGTTATAGTTTGATGGAGAGATGGTACAACAGTTATAGTTTGATGGAGAGATGGTACAACAGTTATAGTTTGATGGAGAGATGGTACAACAGTTATAGTTTGATGGAGAGATGGTACAACAGTTATAGTTTGATGGAGAGATGGTACAACAGTTATAGTTTGATGGAGAGATGGTACAACAGTTATAGTTTGATGGAGAGATGGTACAACAGTTATAGTTTGATGGAGAGATGGTACAACAGTTATAGTTTGATGGAGAGATGGTACAACAGTGATAGTTTGATGGAGAGATGGTACAACAGTTATAGTTTGATGGAGAGATGGTACAACAGTTATAGTTTGATGGAGAGATGGTACAACAGTTATAGTTTGATGGAGAGATGGTACAACAGTTATAGTTTGATGGAGAGATGGTACAACAGTTATAGTTTGATGGAGAGATGGTACAACAGTGATAGTTTGATGGAGAGATGGTACAACAGTGATAGTTTGATGGAGAGATGGTACAACAGTGATAGTTTGATGGAGAGATGGTACAACAGTGATAGTTTGATGGAGAGATGGTACAACAGTGATAGTTTGATGGAGAGATGGTACAACAGTGATAGTTTGATGGAGAGATGGTACAACAGTTATAGTTTGATGGAGAGATGGTACAACAGTGATAGTTTGATGGAGAAATTAATTTGGTTACATTTGCTATCTGAACTAGTTCCCCAAACTCGGAACTTTCTTCATGGCCAGCTATTAGCCAGTGTGAAAACTGTAATAAAAGCAGAGGTCAACACTGCAGATCAAGTACAGGTGCAAAAGAAGTTTGACATTTTCATATCAAATCAGTGTACAATTTCCTGTCACTTGAATGCAAACTTTCATTTTATCCCCAAAAAATTAGACAGTTTTGAAATTTTTGTTTTGTCAAGATTTTAAATTATTTTGAATATAAAACTGACGCTAAGTCTGATATGTAAGAGTTGATAACTTTAGATTAAAATGAAATATTAGTGATACATGTGAGATGACAGGATATGAAAACCACTAATAATCAACATACAAAACTAATCACTTAACAAAAAATAAAATTATTAATAAAAAAAATAATACTTAATAACTAAATAATAAACAAAGAAAATTAATTTAAAAACAAAATGAAAAATGACTCCCTTCTCATTTAAAGTATTATAATGTTCACTTAAATGCAGACAAATAAATTTTCTCCTGGATTATACCAAGTTTCTGTGTGTTATCATAATGATAATACTTGTAGATTATTATTGACTGTTGTAACAGAAGCCTAGCTCCCTGAGGATTATAATACTTGTAGATTATTATTGACTGTTGTAACAGAAGCCTAGCTCCCTGAGGATTATAATACTTGTAGATTATTATTGACTGTTGTAACAGAAGCCTAGCTCCCTGAGGATTATAATACTTGTAGATTATTATTGACTGTTGTAACAGAAGCCTAGCTCCCTGAGGATTATAATACTTGTAGATTATTATTGACTGTTGTAACAGAAGCCTAGCTCCCTGAGGATTGACCAGTTGGACAGACAGCAGTCAGAAACAGATGTGATCACTTATCCCCTCATTATCCACTTTGGTATTCGACCAGCTCAGCTCAGCTACGCTGGTGACCCCTAGTAAGTGTTGTGTTCATGAAGATATGCTGACGGCTCTAGTAAGTGGTGTGCTCTGTTCAGCCAAGCTTGGTACCCTTAGTAAGTGGTGTGGTCAGTTCATGATCAGCCAAGCTTGGTAACCTTAGTAAGTGGTGTGCTCAGTTCATCAAAGCTAGATATCCTTAGTAAGTGGTGAGCTTTGTTCAGGTGTACTGGTGATCCCCTAGAATTAAATTGAGCCCCACCCAGGCATCTGTCAGTTCATTCTGGGAAATGGCTTCAAAACCATTCCATGTATCTGTACGAAAGTTTGTAAATTAATTAGGATGCATTTGAGCATACCAGTGTTTTACTGTTCATATAATATTTCTGTACATTAGGCGTTAGCCATAATATACCCATGTTCTGTTGATGGCTGCATAGCAGGCCGAAACCTGTAGACAGTAAATCACACAAATCGTCCTTGTGGTGTTGAGATTCCTTTATTTCTCTATTATGTTTTATTAGTAAGGAGCTCTATAGAGTCCTTTCACAGATCCACCCTAGGACACCACCACAAAGTTCTACATCAGCAGTGTTTGATCACACCATTATTATTAAACAGGACATATGTATTTTGAAAGACAGAAGGATAAGAATCTAGTGTTGTATACAGTATTCTATAGGACGTTCTCATGCCTATATTTGAGAGTATTTACTTGAGGAAGTATTTATTGAGTGTTTGTATTGAACAGCTACCAGAAGACTTGGAAACAGTATGTGAAGTTTAAGCACCTCCTGAACAGTAAACCCAAGGTGACCTTCTCCGACAAACAAAAGTTAGAGCAGAAGGAAAGTTACCTCCAGGAGCTCCGTACCAAGAGGTATGACAACGAAACTTTGTTGTTCTTTATGTCTACACAAGGAAGTATCAGGACCTTCAATGGTAAACAGGTTTACATCAACTTGTGAGCTTGTTGTCAGAATCTCTATAAATAGTAAGTGTATAAACTTGTAAACTGTACTCTATATAGGATTATTTGTGTCTTAGACAGCCAGGTACTCACCTATGCTCTATATAGGATTATTTCTGTCTTAGACAGCCAGGTACTCACCTATACTCTATATAGGATTATTTTTGTCTTAGACAGCCAGGTACTCACCTATGCTCTATAGAGGATTATTTCTGTCTTAGACAGCCAGGTACTCACCTATTCTCTATATAGGATTATTTCTGTCTTAGACAGACAGGGACTCACTTATACTCTATATAGGATTATTTCTGTCTTAGACAACCAGGTACTCACCTATACTCTATATAGGATTATTTGTGTCTTAGACAGCCAGGTACTCACCTATGCTCTATATAGGATTATTTCTGTCTTAGACAGCCAGGTACTCACTTATACTCTATATAGGATTATTTCTGTCTTAGACAGCGAGGTATTCACCTATACTCTGTAGAGGATTATTTCTGTCTTAGACAGCCAGGTACTCACCTATACTCTATATAGGATTATTTCTGTCTTAGACAGCGAGGTATTCACCTATACTCTATACAGGATTATTTCTGTCTTAGACAGCCAGGTACCCACCTATGCTCTATATAGGATTATTTCTGTCTTAAACAGCCAGGTATTCACCTATACTCTATATAGGATTATTTCTGTCTTATACAGCCAGGTACTCACCTATACTCTATATAGGATTATTTCTGTCTTAGACAGCAGGGTACTCACCTATGCGCTATATAGGATTATTTCTGTCTTGAGACAGTCAGGTACTCACCTATACTCTATATAGGATTATTTCTGTCCTAGACAGCCAGGTACTCACCTATACTCTGTAGAGGATTATTTCTGTCTTAGACAGCGAGGTACTCACCTATACTCTATATAGGATTATTTGTGTCTTAGACAGCGAGGTACTCACCTATACTCTGTAGAGGATTATTTCTGTCTTAGACAGCCAGGTACTCACCTATACTCTATATAGGATTATTTGTGTCTAAGACAGCGGGATACTCACCTATACTCTTTAGAGGATTATTTCTGTCTTTGACAGCGAGGTACTCACCTATACTCTATATAGGATTATTTCTGTCTTAGACAGCCATGTACTCACCTATACTCTGTGGAGGATTATTTCTGTCTGAGACAGCGAGGTACTCACCTATACTCTGTAGAGGATTATTTCTGTCTTAGACAGCCAGGTACTCACCTATACTCTGTGGAGGATTATTTCTGTCTGAGACAGCGAGGTACTCACCTATACTCTGTAGAGGATTATTTGTGTCTTAGACAGTCAGGCACTCACCTATACTCTATATAGGATTATTTGTGTCTTAGACAGCGGGGGACTCACCTATACTCTGTAGAGGATTATTTGTGTCTTAGACAGCCAGGCACTCACCTATACTCTGTGGTGGATTTTTTCTGTCTTAGACAGCGAGGTACTCACATATACTCTGTAGAGGATTATTTGTGTCTTAGACAGTCAGGCACTCACCTATACTCTATATAGGATTATTTGTGTCTTAGACAGCGGGGTACTCACCTATACTCTGTAGAGGATTATTTATGTCTTAGACAGCCAGGTACTCACCTATACTCTGTAAAGGATTATTTCTGTCTTAGACAGCCAGGTACTCGCCTATACTCTATATAGGATTATTTCTGTCTTAGACAGCCAGGTACCCACCTATGCTCTATATAGGATTATTTGTGTCTTAGACAGCCAGGTACTCACCTATACTCTGTGGTGGATTTTTTCTGTCTTAGACAGCGAGGTACTCACCTATACTCTGTAGAGGATTATTTGTGTCTTAGACAGCCAGGTACTCGCCTGTACTCTATATAGGATTATTTCTGTCTTAGACAGTCAGGTACTCACCTATACTCTATAGAGGATTATTTCTGTCTTAGACAGCCAGGTACTCGCCTGTACTCTATATAGGATTATTTCTGTCTTAGACAGCCAGGTACTCACCTATACTCTATATAGGATTATTTCTGTCTTTGACAGCCAGGTACTCACTCTGTGTCGCTTTGTTTCAGCACCATGAAGAGGGAGGTCACCGTGGAGATTAGTAGTGAGGGTTTCCTGAGGACCGGGATTAAGTCAGATATAACCCAGGTCACTATTTCCTCTTGTTTTTGACAATCAGCTGTAATGCTGGAGTGTGCTGATATGAACATGATTCACTCCTAATACTTAATAACTTATACTTGCATTAAACCTTTATAAATACATTAAGTTGTATATTTTGTATATTTTATTTTGGGCCTAACACTGGGTCAAATTATTTTTCTGTCTGCATTAAACTTAATGTTGCATATATACTTACACAAAAGAGATAAATAGAACAGATGTTGGATTGCTATCCATCTTCTCCAAGTAAGATATATATTTATATATATATATATAAAAAAATGTTCAATTTTATTTTGTACTTTGTCCCCAGCATGCCATGCTGATCCCTGTGTTGCTAGGGCACCTGAGGTTCCACCAATGCCTGTCTGTGTTGGAGAAAACTCTCGACTACAGGTTTAACGACAGATCACTCTTACAGGTCTGGACAAAGGGAGACCACTTACATATTTATTTATTTATTTTTAGGTCACCTGAGCTTTGCTCAAGTGACCTATGCTTATCGCTTTCCGTCCGTCGTCGTCCGTCATGTGTAAACTAACTTTTTACATTTTCAATTTCTTCTCAAGAACCAGTGGATGGATTTTTTTCAAACTTGGTCAGAATCATCCTTGGTAGATGAGGATACAAAATTATAAAATTGGGATTCCTACCCCAACCCCTGGGGCCAGGGCGGGGCCCCAAAGGGAAAATTAACCAATATTTCCAAAATTTTCTCCTCCAGAAAGAAAATCATCAGGGGCTTTATTTAAATCGTAAATTTCAGGACCCCGAGCTATCCGTTCTCCCTTGGGGAGGGGGTAAAGTTTACTATAGTTTATATAGGGAAATAACACTTTTGGGTATATTTTATCCATTTTCAGCAGAAAATTACTCAAACTTAGTCAGAATCATCTTTGGTGAATGAGAGTATTACTTTGTAAAATTGGGATTCCTGCCCCATACCCAGGGGCTAGGGCGGGGCCCCAAAGGGTACATTTACCAATATTTTAAAATTCTTATCCTTTGATGACATGACAAGTATTGTATTTCACTTAGTTTACATGCTGATTTCCACATCACATCTAAACAATAAAATAAAGCTACCAGTACCTATAATATAACTCAGGTGACCATGAAGGCCCTTGGGCCTCTTGTTCTTATGGATTATAAATGATAGATTACTCTTTGTTAATCGTTTTTATGATACTATTACATCTGGACAAGCTGGTGGCTGGTTTCATTCCCTAACATCCCTGGCAGCCAGTGTGTTAACTCACAGATATATTGTGGGTCTCTTCAGTTTTGCTGGGACAAATATCTTTTGTCCTGTACTTAAACCTGATGTTTATGTTTCATGCTATACCACTTAATGTATTTGGATTTAATGTCACGGTGGTTTAATGTCACGGTGGTTTAATGTCATGATGGTTTAATGTCATGGTGGTTTCTGAAATTGCAAATACTGAACTTTGTTAAAACCAGAATAAAGCAAAAATAGGACTCTTTCAATAACTAAAAGTGCCATACAGTACTACAAAAGACATTTTGTCCATCTTGGATTTTTACCTCTTTTGTCCACATTTATTCAACATAAGTAAATATTTACCTGATATTTATAATCTCATAGAAGTGAGCTAATTCAGTGTGTGGGAGAAATTTACTACTTAAAGAGGCCAATTTACAGAGGAAGTACATAACACATTATAACTGTCTGGTTTTGTTTACAGTTGGCCTTGACCCACACCTCATACAAGGTCAACTATGGAACAAACCCCGACCACGCCCGCAACTCTCTGTCAAACTGTGGAAGGAGGCAGTTAGAGTATGGCGATCGTAAGATTCATTACGCCCACACTCGCAAACGGGGTAAGTAAACAAACATGTTGTGTATAGCTGTTAGTTGGGGCTCGTTTTAGTTCCACAAATATGTCTTAGCTGAGCTGGTAGAAATTTCCCCTAATATATGCAGTAAACAAAATATGAATCTTATGCGAGTAAGTTATTCTCAGACCAGAGTCTTTCCTTGTAATAAACTAACTTAAGTATCAGAATGTAGCTATTCTCAAATATGGGAATGTTAATCATTAATCAAGAGAAGATTATAAACACAAGTTTAAACTAGACAAATATGTACATGTTTTTCTTGTTCTTTTACTTAGCAAACATATTATCATTAAACATAAGTTCTCTGGATTTTTTTTATAACAAGTTCCATTTATTTATTTTTTTTAAATCCAGAGAACTTATGTTTGATGATGAAATGAATAATTCAGATAACACATTTTAAAACATTTTGAAGTGAACGTATGTGACAGTGTAGATTTTTACACTCAATGATAAACCTTTCCTACATTACCAGTAATAAGACCGGTGTAAACCCACCACCTTGTTAAATGATATAACAAGTACGGGTTATGTCTAGAAGTAAGTTTGTTTAGTACTGATGTACCCCTTTGAAGGACTGAACTGCTATGGCTGATCACAGGTAAAGTGAGTTGTTTAGAGGGTTTTCTGTTGGCTGTTGACAGGTATAAACATCCTCTTAAACATCATGTCTCGGATGGGTAACAAGGAGGAGTTGTCCTCGGAGATCCCACACAATGAGCGACTTGAGTTTCTCGGGGATGCCGTAGTGGAGTTCATCACAAGGTGCAGTAGAGTCCCAACCCTTCCACCATTAAACATACATTCTACTTTCTTGTTCTGTGGTAGATCAACATACATGATATCCCTTTATTACACTTAGTCTAGCCATTACTCCTCCTTTGGTATTGGATAGCGCCTGACATCAATATTAACATACACGATATCCCTTTATTACACTTAGTCTAGCCATTACTCCTCCGTTGGTATTGGATAGCGCCTGACATCAATATTAACATACACAATATCCCTTTATTACACTTAGTCTAGCCATTACTCCTCCGTTGGTATTGGATAGCTCCTCACCTCAATATTAACATACACGATATGCCTTTATTACACTTAGTCTAGCCATTACTCCTCAGTTGGTATTGGATAGCGCCTCACATCAATGTTAACATACACGATATCCCTTTATTCCACTTAGTCTAGCCATTACTCCTCCGTTGGTATCGGATAGCGCCTCACATCAATATTAACATACACGGTATCCCTTTATTACACTTAGTCTAGCCTTAACTCCTCCGTTGGTATTGGATAGCGCCTCACATCAATATTAACATAAACGATATGCCTTTATTACACTTAGTCTAGCCATTACTCCTCCGTTGGTATTGGATAGCTCCTCACCTCAATATTAACATACACGATATGCCTTTATTACACTTAGTCTAGCCATTACTCCTCCGTTGGTATTGGATAGCTCCTCACCTCAATATTAACATACACGATATGCCTTTATTACACTTAGTCTAGCCATTACTCCTCCGTTGGTATCGGATAGCGCCTCACATCAATATTAACATACACGGTATCCCTTTATTACACTTAGTCTAGCCTTAACTCCTCCGTTGGTATTGGATAGCGCCTCACATCAATATTAACATACACGATATCCCTTTATTACACTTAGTCTAGCCTTAACTCCTCCGTTGGTATTGGATAGCGCCTCACATCAATATTAACATACACGATATGCCTTTATTACACTTAGTCTAGCCATTACTCCTCCGTTGGTATTGGATAGCTCCTCACATCAATAATACTACTGTACACAGATGGTTCAGTGTTACATTTCTCCGCGGCAGTGATGCACTGATGACATTGTTGTTGTAGTTAGAGTAGCTCTTATTGGCGTTAAATCGTATATCATGTGTTCTACACATTTTTTTGATTTTGTGTTATCATTTTTGTAGTATTGTGTCATGTTTTCATGTGAGTTACTTAAATGATTATATTATCATGTTAAAATGTTTTAAATTTAGTTTGAAAATTCACTTTAAAAAAACCTTACCATTTGTTGAGTAGTTTTGTAGTTATACGTGTGACATATATAATTGGTAATCTATTGCAGTGTCCACCTGTTCTATATGTGTGACATATATAATTGGTAATCTATTACAGTGTCCACCTGTTCTATATGTGTGACATATATAATTGGTAATCTATTGCAGTGTCCACCTGTTCTATATGTGTGACATATATAATTGGTAATCTATTGCAGTGTCCACCTGTTCTATATGTGTGACATATATAATTGGTAATCTATTGCAGTGTCCACCTGTTCTATATGTGTGACATATATAATTGGTAATCTATTGCAGTGTCCACCTGTTCTATATGTGTGACATATATAATTGGTAATCTATTGCAGTGTCCACCTGTTCTATATGTGTGACATATATAATTGGTAATCTATTGCAGTGTCCACCTGTTCTATATGTGTGACATATATAATTGGTAATCTATTGCAGTGTCCACCTGTTCTATATGTGTGACATATATAATTGGTAATCTATTGCAGTGTCCACCTGTTCTATATGTGTGACATATATAATTGGTAATCTATTGCAGTGTCCACCTGTTCTATATGTGTGACATATATAATTGGTAATCTATTGCAGTGTCCACCTGTTCTATATGTGTGACATATATAATTGGTAATCTATTGCAGTGTCCACCTGTTCTATATGTGTGACATATATAATTGGTAATCTATTGCAGTGTCCACCTGTTCTATATGTGTGACATATATAATTGGTAATCTATTGCAGTGTCCACCTGTTCTATATGTGTGACATATATAATTGGTAATCTATTGCAGTGTCCACCTGTTCTATATGTGTGACATATATAATTGGTAATCTATTGCAGTGTCCACCTGTTCTATATGTGTGACATATATAATTGGTAATCTATTGCAGTGTCCACCTGTTCTATATGTGTGACATATATAATTGGTAATCTATTGCAGTGTCCACCTGTTCTATATGTGTGACATATATAATTGGTAATCTATTGCAGTGTCCACCTGTTCTATATGTGTGACATATATAATTGGTAATCTATTGCAGTGTCCACCTGTTCTATATGTGTGACATATATAATTGGTAATCTATTGCAGTGTCCACCTGTTCTATATGTGTGACATATATAATTGGTAATCTATTGCAGTGTCCACCTGTTCTATATGTGTGACATATATAATTGGTAATCTATTGCAGTGTCCACCTGTTCTATATGTGTGACATATATAATTGGTAATCTATTGCAGTGTCCACCTGTTCTATATGTGTGACATATATAATTGGTAATCTATTGCAGTGTCCACCTGTTCTATATGTGTGACATATATAATTGGTAATCTATTGCAGTGTCCACCTGTTCTATATGTGTGACATATATAATTGGTAATCTATTGCAGTGTCCACCTGTTCTATATGTGTGACATATATAATTGGTAATCTATTGCAGTGTCCACCTGTTCTATATGTGTGACATATATAATTGGTAATCTATTGCAGTGTCCACCTGTTCTATATGTGTGACATATATAATTGGTAATCTATTGCAGTGTCCACCTGTTCTATATGTGTGACATATATAATTGGTAATCTATTGCAGTGTCCACCTGTTCTATATGTGTGACATATATAATTGGTAATCTATTGCAGTGTCCACCTGTTCCATATGTTTCCCTGGCTAGAGGAAGGTGGACTGACCACATACAGAGCCGCTATTGTCCAGAATCAACAATTAGCTGTACTGGCGAAGGTCACTATCAAACTGAAATAATCAGGCTCTTTACAGTAGAATACCATTCTCAGCACTTTCTTACCTTTTATTAGCTCACCTGGCCGAAGGCCAAGTGATGAGCTTATGCCGTGGTGCTGCGTCCATCGTCCCTCTGTCTGGTGTCAACTTTTTACTCTAAACAATTTCTTCTCAGTAACCAAATGGCCTAGGATGATGATAATTGGCCAGTAGCATGCTGGGATGAATGACCTTCATCCATTTTCAAGGTCACAGGGGTCAAATATGTTAAAAACCTTTAAACAACTTCTCCTGAATAACCAAGAGACCTATAAGGTGATGATATTTGGCCAATAATATGCTGGGATAAAGGGCTACCAAGTTTGTTCAAATGAGTGACCTTGACTTATATCAAGGTCACAGGGGTCAAATATGGTTAAACCTTTTAACAACTTCTTCTGAATAACTAATATACCTAGGGTGTTGATATTTGGTCATTAACATCCTGGGATGAATGGCTACTAAGTTTGTTCAAATTAAGGGGTCAATTAGGGTTGAAAACTGTAACTTTATAATCAGAAAGACCAGGGTGATGATATTTGGCCAATAACATGCTGGGATGAAGGGCTACCAAGTTTGTTCAAATGAATGACCTTCCCCAATTTGCATGGTCACAGGGGTAAAATATGTTGAAACCTTTAAACAACTTCTGAATAATCTTAGGGTCAAGGATAATGATATTTGGCCAGAAGCATGCTGGTATGAAAGGCTACAAAGTCTGTTCAACTTAATGCCCTTGTTTGACTTTCAAGGTCAATTGAGTCACATGTTGCAATCTTTTAATAGATTCATTTGAATCGAATACTAGTATTCTCCCTCATTTTTTTTTTAACCATCACATTAAATAAAATTGATATAGCTTGAGAAAGTTTGTACAAAAGAAGCCATGTTTTAATTGGTAACTGCTACTAGCCCTGAGTTGGTTGTGGTAGATATGGGCTTGATTGGTAGCTATTACTAGCCCTGAGGTGGTTGTGGTAGGTATGGACTTGATTGGTATCTACTACTAGCCCTGAGGTGGTTTTGGTAGGGATGGATTTGATTGGTAACTACTACTAGCCCTGGGGTGGTTGTGGTAGGTACAGACTTGATTGGGAACTACTACTAGCCCTGAGGTGGTTGTGGTAGGGACAGACATGATTGGGAACTACTAATAGTCCTGAGGTGGTTGTGGTAGGGATAGACTTGATTGGTATTAACTACTAGCCCTGAGGTGGTTATGGTAGGTATGGACTTGATTGGTAGCTACTACTAGCCCTGAGGTGGTTATGGTAGGGACAGACTTGATTGGTAACTACTACTAGCCCTTAGGTGGTTTTGGTAGGTACGGACTTGATTGGTATTTAATACTAGCCCTGAGGTGGTTTTGGTAGGTATAGATTTGATTGGTAACTACTACTAGCCCTGGGGTGGTTGTGGTAGGTACAGACTTGATTGGTAAATACTACTAGCCCTGAGGTGGTTGTGGTAGGCACAAACTTGATTGGTAACTACTACTAGCCCTGAGGTGGTTGTGGTAGGTATAGACTTGATTGGTAGCTACTACTAGCTCTGAGGTGGCTGTGGTAGGAATGGACTTGATTGGTAACTACTACTAGCCCTGAGGTGGTTTTGGTAGGTATGGATTTGATTGGTAACTACTACTAGCCCTGAGGTGGTTGTGATAGGTATATACTTGATTGGTAACTACTACTAGCCCTGAGGTGGTTTTGGTAGGTACGGACTTGATTGGTATTTACTACTAGCCCTGAGGTGGTTTTAGTAGGTACAGACTTGATTGGTAACTACTACTAGCCCTGGGGTGGTTGTGGTAGGTACATACTTGATTGGTAACTACTACTAGCCCTGAGGTGGTTGTGGTAGGAATGGACTTTATTGGTATTTACTACTAACCCTGAGGTGGTTGTGGTAGGTACAGACTTGATTGGTAACTACTACTTGCCCTGAGGTGGTTGTGGTAGGTATAGACTTGATTGGTAGCTACTACTAGCCCTGAGGTGGTTTTGGTAGGTACAGACTTGATTGGTAGCTACTACTAGCTCTGAGGTGGCTGTGGTAGGAATGGACTTGATTGGTATTTACTACTAACCCTGAGGTGGTTGTGGTAGGTATAGACTTGATTGGTAACTACTACTAGCTCTGAGGTGGTTGTGGTAGGTACAGACTTGATTGGTAACTACTACTAGCCCTGAGGTGGTTTTGGTAGGTATAGACTTGATTGGTATTAACTACTATCCCTGAGGTGGTTGTGGTAGGTATGGATTTGATTGGTATTAACTACTATCCCTGAGGTGGTTGTGGTAGGTATAGACTTGATTAGTAGCTACTACTATCCCTGAGGTGGTTGTGGTAGGTATGGATTTGATTGGTATTAACTACTATCCCTGAGGTGGTTGTGGTAGGTATAGACTTGATTGGTAACTACTACTAGCCCTGAGGTGGTTGTGGTAGGTATGGACTTGATTGGTAACTACTACTAGCCCTGAGGTGGTTGTGGTAGGTATGGACTTGATTGGTAACTACTACTAGCCCTGAGGTGGTTGTGGTAGGTATGGACTTGATTGGTAACTACTACTAGCCCTGAGGTGGTTGTGGTAGGTATGGACTTGATTGGTAACTACTACTAGCCCTGAGGTGGTTGTGGTAGGTATGGACTTGATTGGTAACTACTACTAGCCCTGAGGTGGTTGTGGTAGGTATGGACTTGATTGGTAACTACTACTAGCCCTGAGGTGGTTGTGGTAGGTATGGACTTGATTGGTAACTACTACTAGCCCTGAGGTGGTTGTGGTAGGTATGGACTTGATTGGTAACTACTACTAGCCCTGAGGTGGTTGTGGTAGGTATGGACTTGATTGGTAACTACTACTAGCCCTGAGGTGGTTGTGGTAGGTATGGACTTGATTGGTAACTACTACTAGCCCTGAGGTGGTTGTGGTAGGTATGGACTTGATTGGTAACTACTACTAGCCCTGAGGTGGTTGTGGTAGGTATGGACTTGATTGGTAACTACTACTAGCCCTGAGGTGGTTGTGGTAGGTATGGACTTGATTGGTAACTACTACTAGCCCTGAGGTGGTTGTGGTAGGTATGGACTTGATTGGTAACTACTACTAGCCCTGAGGTGGTTGTGGTAGGTATGGACTTGATTGGTAACTACTACTAGCCCTGAGGTGGTTGTGGTAGGTATGGACTTGATTGGTAACTACTACTAGCCCTGAGGTGGTTGTGGTAGGTATGGACTTGATTGGTAACTACTACTAGCCCTGAGGTGGTTGTGGTAGGTATGGACTTGATTGGTAACTACTACTAGCCCTGAGGTGGTTGTGGTAGGTATGGACTTGATTGGTAACTACTACTAGCCCTGAGGTGGTTGTGGTAGGTATGGACTTGATTGGTAACTACTACTAGCCCTGAGGTGGTTGTGGTAGGTATGGACTTGATTGGTAACTACTACTAGCCCTGAGGTGGTTGTGGTAGGTATGGACTTGATTGGTAACTACTACTAGCCCTGAGGTGGTTGTGGTAGGTATGGACTTGATTGGTAACTACTACTAGCCCTGAGGTGGTTGTGGTAGGTATGGACTTGATTGGTAACTACTACTAGCCCTGAGGTGGTTGTGGTAGGTATGGACTTGATTGGTAACTACTACTAGCCCTGAGGTGGTTGTGGTAGGTATGGACTTGATTGGTAACTACTACTAGCCCTGAGGTGGTTGTGGTAGGTATGGACTTGATTGGTAACTACTACTAGCCCTGAGGTGGTTGTGGTAGGTATGGACTTGATTGGTAACTACTACTAGCCCTGAGGTGGTTGTGGTAGGTATGGACTTGATTGGTAACTACTACTAGCCCTGAGGTGGTTGTGGTAGGTATGGACTTGATTGGTAACTACTACTAGCCCTGAGGTGGTTGTGGTAGGTATGGACTTGATTGGTAACTACTACTAGCCCTGAGGTGGTTGTGGTAGGTATGGACTTGATTGGTAACTACTACTAGCCCTGAGGTGGTTGTGGTAGGTATGGACTTGATTGGTAACTACTACTAGCCCTGAGGTGGTTGTGGTAGGTATGGACTTGATTGGTAACTACTACTAGCCCTGAGGTGGTTGTGGTAGGTATGGACTTGATTGGTAACTACTACTAGCCCTGAGGTGGTTGTGGTAGGTATGGACTTGATTGGTAACTACTACTAGCCCTGAGGTGGTTGTGGTAGGTATGGACTTGATTGGTAACTACTACTAGCCCTGAGGTGGTTGTGGTAGGTATGGACTTGATTGGTAACTACTACTAGCCCTGAGGTGGTTGTGGTAGGTATGGACTTGATTGGTAACTACTACTAGCCCTGAGGTGGTTGTGGTAGGTATGGACTTGATTGGTAACTACTACTAGCCCTGAGGTGGTTGTGGTAGGTATGGACTTGATTGGTAACTACTACTAGCCCTGAGGTGGTTGTGGTAGGTATAGACTTGATTGGTAACTACTACTAGCCCTGAGGTGGTTGTGGTAGGTATGGACTTGGTTGGTAACTACTACTAGCCCTGAGGTGGTTGTGGTAGGTATGGACTTGATTGGTAACTACTACTAGCCCTGAGGTGGTTGTGGTAGGTATAGACTTGATTGGTAACTACTACTAGCCCTGAGGTGGTTATGGTAGGTATAGACTTGACTCATGTTCCACAAAACATTAAATAATACCATTATGAGGTCGCTTTCGTAAAAAATACCATAATAAGGTTGCTATTGTTTTTTTGTTTTTTTAGATTTGCACGGAAAGTCAGACCATATGTAATTTGTTTCATATTGAGTGACTTTTGAATGCCCATTATATAATACTTACATGTGTCTGATCAGCTAGTCTTCTGTTAACCGTTTCAACTTCTTTATCCAGAAGCTCACCCTACAGAACTTTATGCTGTATGCCCATGGCCCAGACCTCTGTCACGAGTCCGACCTCAAACATGCCATGGCCAACTGTTTTGAGGCTCTCATGGGTAAGCAAACTTTATAGTTAACTTAATCTTTTTTACACAGGTATCAAGTTGTCTCCAACTAAACTACCATGATTGTGAAATACAGTGTTTACTGTACCAACATTGAGTTACAAAATCTTGATTTTAAGGAATTTTCTCATTAACATGTATTTCTTTAATTGATACAGTCTTTATTGAAGTCATTATCTAGGTCCCCTTGAGTTAGTTATAACCATGTTGTATTGTAGAGAACTAATGACTAGGTCCCCTTGGGTTAGTTATAAACATGTTTTACTGTAGTGAACTATCTACTAGGTTCCCTGGGGTTTGTTATAACCATGTTTACTGTAGAGAACTAATGACTAGGTCCCCTTGGGTTAGTTATAACCATGTTTTACTGTAGTGAACTATCTACTAGGTTCCCTGGGGTTTGTTATAACCATGTTTACTGTAGATAACTAATTACTAGGTCCCCTGGGGTTTGTTATAAACATGTTTTACTGTAGTTAACTATCTACTAGGTTCCCTGGGGTTTGTTATAACCATGTTTACTGTAGATAACTAATTACTAGGTCCCCTTGGGTTTGTTATAACCATGGTTTACTGTAGAGAACTAATTACTAGGTCCCCTGGGGTTTATTATAACCATGGTTTACTGTAGATAACTAATTACTAGGTCCCCTTGGGATTGTTATAACCATGGTTTACTGTAGAGAACTAATTACTAGGTCCCCTGGGGTTTGTTATAACCATGTTTTATGTAGAGAACTAATGACTACGTTCCCTGGGGTTTGTTATCACCATGTTTTACTGCAGAGAACTAATTACTAGGTCCCCCTGGGTATGTTATCACCATGTTTCACTGCAGAGAACTAATTACTAAGTCCCCTGGGGTTTGTTATTACCATGTTTTACTGTGGAGAACTAATTACTAGGTCCCCTGGGGTTTGTTATAAACATGTTTACTGTAGAGAACTAATTACTAGGTCTCCTGGGGTTTGTTATCACCATGTTTTACTGTAGAGAACTAATTACTAGGTCCCCTGGGGTTAGTTATAACCATGTTTTACTGTAGAGAACTAATTACTAAGTCCCCTTGGGTTAGTTATAACCATGTTTAATGTAGAGAACTAATTACTAAGTCACCTTGGGTTTGTTATCACCATGTTTTACTGTAGAGAACTAATTACTAGGTCCCCTGGGGTTAGTTATAACCATGTTTTACTGTAGAGAACTAATTACTAAGTCCCCTTGGGTTAGTTATAACCATGTTTAATGTAGAGAACTAATTACTAAGTCCCCTTGGGTTAGTTATAACCATGTTTAATGTAGAGAACTAATTACTAAGTCACCTTGGGTTTGTTATCACCATGTTTTACTGTAGAGAACTAATTACTAAGTCCCCTTGGGTTTGTTATAACCATGTTTTACTATAGATAACTAATGACTAGGTCCCCTTGGTTTTTTATCACCATGTTTACTGTAGGGAACTAATTACTAGGTTCCCTGGGGTTTGTTATAACCATGTTTACTATAGATAACTAATTACTAGGTTCCCTGGGGTTTGTTTTAACCATGTTTAATGTAGAGAACTAATTACTAAGTCCCCTTGGGTCTGTTATAGCCATGTTTACTGTAGAGAACTAATTACGAGGTTCCCTGGTGTTTGTTTTAACCATGTTTACTATAGATAACTAATTACTAGCTCCCCTGGGGTTTGTTATAACCATGTTTTACTATAGATAACTAATGACTAGGTCCCCTTGGTTTTTTTATCACCATGTTTACTGTAGAGAACTAATTACGAGGTTCCCTGGGGTTTGTTTTAACCATGTTTACTATAGATAACTAATTACTAGGTCCACTGGGGTTTATTATAACCATATTTTACTGTAGATAACTAATTACTAGGTCCCCTGGGGTTTGTTATAACCATGTTTTACTATAGATAACTAATGACTAGGTCCCCTTGGTTTTTTATCACCATGTTTACTGTAGAGAACTAATTACGAGGTTCCCTGGTGTTTGTTTTAACCATGTTTACTATAGATAACTAATTACTAGGTCCCCCTGGGTATGTTATCACCATGTTTACTATAGATAACTAATTACTAGGTCCCCTGGGGTTTATTATAACCATATTTTACTGTAGATAACTAATTACTAGGTCCCCTGGGGTTTGTTATAACCATGTTTACTGAAGATAACTAATTACTAAGTCCCCTGGGGTTTGTAATAACCATGTTTACTGTAGAGAACTAATTACTAGGTCCCCTGGGTATGTTATCACCATGTTTTACTGCAGAGAACTAATTACTAAGTCCCCTGGGGTTTGTTATAACCATGTTTTACTGTGGATAACTAATTACTAGGTCCCCTTGGGTTTGTTATAACCATGTTTACTGTAGAGAACTAATTACTAGGTCCCCTGGGGTTTATTATAACCATGTTTTACTGTAGATTACTAATTACTAGGTCCCCTTGGGTTTGTTATAACCATGGTTTAATATAGATAACTAATTACTAGGTCCCCTGGGGTTTGTTATAACCAATGTTTTATTGTAGAGAACTAAATACTAGGTCCCATGGGGTTTGTTATAACCATGTTTTACTGAAGATAACTAATGACTAGGTCCCCTGGGTTTTGTTATAACCATGGTTTACTGTAGAGAACTAATGACTAGGTTCCCTGGGGTTTGTTATCACCATGTTTTACTGTAGATAACTAATTACTAAGTCCCCTGGGGTTTGTTATAACCATGTTTTACTGTAGAGAACTAATTACTAGGTTCCCTGGGGTTTGTTATAACCATGTTTTACTGTAGAGAACTAATTACTAGGTCCCATGGGGTTTGTTAAAACCATGTTTTACTGAAGATAACTAATTACTAGGTCCCCTGGGGTTTGTTATAACCAATGTTTTATTGTAGAGAACTAAATACTAGGTCCCATGGGGTTTGTTATAACCATGTTTTACTGAAGATAACTAATTACTAGGTCCCCTGGGGTTTGTTATAACCATGTTTTACTGTAGAGAACTAATTACTAGGTCCCATGGGGTTTGTTACAACCAATGTTTTACTGCAGAGAACTAATTACTAGGTCCCCCTGGGTATGTTATCACCATGTTTCACTGCAGATAACTAATTACTAAGTCCCCTGGGGTTTGTTATTACCATGTTTTACTGTGGAGAACTAATTACTAGGTCCCCTGGGGTTTGTTATAACCATGTTTTACTGTAGATAACTCATTACTAAGTCCCCTTGGGTTTGTTATAACCATGTTTTACTGTGGATAAATAATTACTAGGTCCCCTTGGGTTTGTTATAACCATGTTTACTGTAGAGACCTAATTACTAGGTCCCCTGGGGTTTATTATACCCATGTTTTACTGTAGATAACTAATTACTAAGTCCCCTGGGGTTTGTTATAACCATGTTTACTGCAGAGAACTAATTACTAGGTCCCCTGGGGTTTATTATACCCATGTTTTACTGTAGATAACTAATTACTAAGTCCCCTGGGGTTTGTTATAACCATGTTTACTGCAGAGAACTAATTACTAGGTCCCCTGGGGTTTATTATAACCATGGTTTACTGTAGATAACTAATTACTAGGTCCCCTGGGGTTTGTTATAACAATGGTTTACTGTAGATAACTAATTACTAGGTCCCCTAGGGTTTGTTATAACCCTGTTTTATGTAGAGAACTAATGACTAGGTTCCCTGGGGTTTGTTATCAACATGTTTTACTGCAGAGAACTAATTACTAGGTCCCCCTGGGTATGTTATCACCATGTTTCACTGCAGAGAACTAATTACTAAGTCCCCTGGGGTTTGTTATTACCATGTTTTAGTGTGGAGAACTAATTACTAGGTTCCCTGGGGTTAGTTATAACCATGTTTTTTGTAGAGAACTAATTACTAGGTCCCCTGGGGTTTGTTATAACCATGTTTAATGTAGAGAACTAATTACTAGGTCCACTTGGGTTTGTTATAACCATGTTTACTGTAGATAACTAATTACTAGGTCCCCTTGGGTTTGTTATAACCATGTTTAATGTAGAGAACTAATGACTAGGTCCCCTGGGGTTTGGTTTGTTATAACCATGTTTACTGTAGATAACTAATTACTAGGTCCCCTTGGGTTTGTTATAACGATGTTTACTGTAGAGAACTAATTACTAGGTCACCTGGGGTTAGTTATAACCATGTTTAATGTAGAGAACTAATTACTAAGTCCCCTTGGGTTTGTTATAACCATGTTTTACTATAGATAACTAATTAATAAGTCCCCTTGGGTTTGTTATAACCATGTTTTACTGTAGATAACTAATTACTAGGTCCCCTGGGGTTTACTATAACCATGTTTTACTGTAGATAACTAATTACTAGGTCCCCTGGGGTTTGTTATAACCATGGTCTACTGTAGAGAACTAATGACTAGGTTCCCTGGGGTTTGTTATCACCATGTTTTACTGTTCAAAGATGTGGATGCCCTATACTAATTCATCTGTCCGCCCGTCACAATCAAACAAGGTATCAACTTACCAAAGGTCAAGGTAACTGGGTCAAAGGTCAAGATCAAATTTTGTATCTTTTCCCTGATGAACATTTCGTTATGACATTATGAAGGAAAGTTGGTTGGAATTTAACAAAGAGTCAACTAACTTAAGGTCAAGGTCACTGGGTCAAAGGTTAAGGTTAAATTTAGTATCTTTTCACTGGGGAACATTTTGTTACAACACTTTGAAGCAAAGTTGGTCAGAATTAAACAAGGAGTCTGTTGACCAAAGGTCAAGGTCACTGGGACAAAGGCCAAGGTCAAATTTTGTATCTTTTCCCTGATGAACATTTTGTTATGACATTATGAAGCAAAATTGGTTAGAATTTAACAAGGAGTCAACTGACTTAAGGTCAAGGTCACTGGGTCAAAGGTTAATGTCAAATTCAGTATCTTTTCACTGGGGAACATTTTGTTATGACACTTTGGAGCAAAGTTGGTCGGAATTAAACAAGGAGTCAGTTGACCAAAGGTCAAGGTCACTGGGTCAAAGGTGAAGGTTATATATTTTTTTATCTTTTTGCTGGTGAACATTTCGTTTTGACACTTCGAAGCAATGTTGGTCAGAATCAAACAAGGAGTCAGTTGACCAAAGGTCAAGGTCACTGGGTCAAAGGTGAAGGTTATATTTTTTTATCTTTTTACTGGTGAACATTTCGTTTTGACACTTTGAAGCAATGTTGGTCAGAATCAAATAAGGAGTCGATTGACCAAAGGTCAAGGTCACTGGGTCAAAGGTCAATGTCAAATTTTGTATCTTTTCCCTGATGAACATTTTGTTATGACATTATGAAGCAAAGTTGGTTGGAATTTAACAAGGAGTCAACTGACTTAAGGTCAAGGTCACTGGGTCAATTTCAAGGTCAGATATTGTATCTTTTTACTGATGAACATTTTTTTTGTATGTTATTATGAAGCAAAGTTGTTCAGAACTTAACACAGAGTCAACTAACCAAAGGTCAAGGTTAGGGGTTCCAAAGGTTCAAGGTCAATGTCTAGTTTTATGTTTTTCACTGATGAACATTTTGTTATGATATTATGAAGCAAAATTGGTCGGAATTGAAAAATGAGTCAACTGACCAAAGATCAGAGTCACTGGGTTAAAGGTCAAGGTCGTTTACGTCCAAAGGTCAAAGACAAAGTGGATCTCTTACTTTGACCCTGGTTCTTGATGGGGGAGGTATTTAACGTGAAATAAACAAATTTAAGCTAACAAATGAGTATTGGACCGGTATTTACATTTCTGTTAGCCCAGCAAATATGGAGGTGGAAGGAAACAAGACTCACATCATAGTACATGTAAAATGTATATTTTGCTTCCTTGCGATTCTTTTTGAAGTCCAAATGTCAAACGTCAAGCTCAGCTATATGGGCAGATTGCTTCTTGATGATTATGGGGGATATATTGCCACAAGACGGGGCCCTTACTGACCTGTCAGTGTTCTAGTTTTGAATGGATTCATTTCAAACTTCATAGGATGGTTCATTGCTACGAAAGCTTGGACAAGTTTGATAACCATAATCCGCCTGTTACTAAGGGGCCCTTTATAGAATTGAAGTAATGGTTTCTGCTCAATAACTTCAGTTATTTTGAATGATTCATTTCAAACTTCATAAGAAGGTTCATTTCTGTGAAAGCTTGGGATAACCAAATTATTCGCTGGTTATCTACAGAGTTATGTCCCTTTGAAGAATTGCCGAAACAGTTTATGATATTAAAAAGCAAAGTTGGTCGGAATTAAAGAATAAGTCAACTGACCGAAGATCAGGGTCACTGGGTTAATGGTCAAGGTCATTTGGGTCCAAAGGTCAAAGACAAAGTGGATCTCTGACTTTGACCCTGGCTCTTGATGGAGGAGGTATATAAGGTGAAATAAAACAAATCAAAGCTAACAGGAATTTTGAATAGATTCATTTCACACTTCATAAGAAGGTTCATTTCTGTGAAAGCTTGGGATAACCAAAACTATTTGCCGGTTATTTACAGAGTTATGGCCCTTTGTAGAATTGCCAAAACAGTTTCCGCTCAATAACTTGAGTAATTTTGAATGGATTAATTTAGGAAGGTTCATTGCCATGAAAGCTCGGACAAGCTTGATAAGATTTGACGCTTATCTCTCCAAAATTTATGCACTTATGGCCCTTTGTGGCAAACTGCTCATTCTACATCTGAAGGGCGTATCATGTACCGTCTCGCAGAACTCTTGTTATTATATGGAGAACTAAATACTTATAGGTCCTAGTGTTATTTTTGTGATTTGTATAAAGGGGCTGTAGTTTTAATGTGAATTTTTTTCTCCATATATGTGCTTAATTTGGTGAATTGTATATATATATCTAAGGTTTAATTCATAAATACTTCAATTTGTGATTTAGAGAATGCTATTTCAATATTGACTGTAGGCAAAATTTAAATTCTCCATTGAGTTTAAAAAAAAAATCAATTGTTTGTATGAATGATGAGCCATGCAGTGAGAACTTGTTTTACATTTGTAATAATTCACATGTTCACTTCAATGAGAAAAATGTGGAAAAAAATATTACTGCTAAAATACGAGTGTAGCCACCATGTAATATTGGCTGTTATGATTTTGACTGTTTTTCCTTTTCTATCACCTAGATAGTTTATACCAATGAAAAAGCAAAAACATTAGATCTTAAGTCATTCATTAGAAAATTGTGGAGTTGATAAATCCTAGTTTAATATTAGTATGTTGGCCTATACTATCATTATGTTAGATGGAAGATTTTGAAGTCCTGTGTGCCTGTAACATATACAGTTGTGGGACCGCACAACGCACCAAAAATACTGTGCATACATCGTTCACACACCATCCGCACATTGTCCACACATGGTGCGCACAACTGTGCGATCTAACAATCGTTCGCCCCGTTGTGCGCTTCTCTCCGCACAACTGCGATTTGGTACAATGCTGTATTTTAGGTTATTTTGTAATAAGAGTTTAATTCAAATTATTAAACTATATAGTATTGTCTAAGTGAGAATGCTTAAGTTGTACGTATGTCTGACGTACTTAACTATTTTTATATACCGATTCTCGTACTCGTTCAACCGGTTTGTCTGGTCAACGTGTGTCTCAAGTGTTTGTTACCTGTGCTGTTTTGTTATGTAAATGTCTTGTCACGTGATCGCATGTCAGCTCGTGCACTTGTACGTCTTGTATCTTCACTCCCGCACTGGACAGAGACCGGACCAGACATAGAAACCTATACCGACATATATGATACCGACTGCGGTGAACAGAACTCTACTTATTTCAGAAACCATAGACCTATTATGTAGGCAACGTATATTATACGTAGAGCTATCATCATTAGACCCCTGTCGGAGCGATAGGGGTCTTTCGACTCCAATAAAACGATTGAATAACTAGGAATTTGCTTCTTCGTGATTTGTAAGAATTTGTGTAGCACCTGAACCCGGCTACAATATCACGGAATGAAAACAATATGGGAGGCTTGTATATATTACTGTAATTTCTCATCACAATTATTAAGATTATTTACAATTTTACAATGCGTGTAACACAGTATACAGTGACCGTTAGCCTGTCAAGAATGGGTTTGGCTCCTCGGTAACAGAACAGGTAAATAACAATTTGACCAGAGTTTTACCTGGCCTTTGCCATGTGATACCATATGACCATTATGAAAACACAACTAGACATTTAATATTTGTTATTTGCATTCGTTTTGGTCTTTAGCTCCCCTTCACCTAGTTTTCACACCTTGGCGAGTTACGAAAGTGCCCCGGGCTGGGGAAAACTACGGTCCAGGTACAAAGTGGCTATGTTTACCTGTGTTGCCGAGACTGTGTTGTAATTTTACATGTGTCGATTAAGGTCGGCAAACCGAAAACACCATTTCTGAATTTAAGAAAGTATAGACTGAAAGATATGCTTATAGATGTAGCTTGAATATAGAAACATACTAAAAAAAGTGTATATGTTTAAACACGAAACTGTATATATTGTTAAGCCATTCCTCAATTTACACCAACCACGATCGTTAACACACAACGTTCGTCGATCGTCCGCACAAATGTGCGCAAACAATGATCGTCCAATTTTTTATCGTTTGCACTTTGTGCACACATCATTCACACACTGTTCACACATCATGCGCACACCATACATGATGTGCGATCCCACAACTGTAAGTATGACCAATGTGTTTTTGAACAGGTGCCCTATTTATAGACAATGGTATAGAGCTAGCAGGGCGCATCTACTGTCAGACACTGTTTGATGATGACAGACTTGTGAAGACGTGGCGAGAGTTGGCATTACACCCGCTCCAGGAGGAGGAGCCTAACGGTGACAGACAGTGGTTGGAATCCAGCCCTGCCTTACAGGTTTGTCGGATCCGAATCTTCAAAAGCCAAATTCACAAATCTGTAGATGTCCCCATATCTTATTTACAGCAGGTTCTTATTGTCTTGTCCACATCCTTTACTTAATTTTAAGGAGCAAATTATCAGGTGAACTGATGAAAACATGTACCCATAGATATCACTTAAAACTTTGAGAGTGCAGTAAACAGATTTTCCAGAACTAACACAAAATATAGAATATGTGTGAAACAAGTGGCTGGTGGACACTTAATGTAAATTCAACACAGTTTATTTATCGCTTTAAGCTTGCTGCTCATAAAGTGTCCTGACCCCATCCCTCTACTATTATATCAAAAACCAAGTGAAGGGCATATGAGTCACGTGGAATAACTCCATTGCCATTGTAGAAATCAGGGGAGGTTACTGTAAAAATTGAGTTATAGTTAAAACATGCTATCCAAACTTTTAAAGATAAATAATAAAATATCTGAAATATAGACAACCACTAAAAATTCAGCAGATCATGTTCCGTTTTTTTTTTTTATAGAAATTGTTGAATTTTGAAGAAGCAACTGGGATAACATTCAACCACATACGACTGCTGGCCAAGGCATTTACCCTGAGGAGTGTTGGTTATAACAACCTCACATTGTAAGTATATATACACCTACTGGGCAGGGTTATCACCTCAAGGCGTGTTGGTTATAACAACCACACATTGTAAGTATATATTCACCTCCAGGTCAGGGTTATCTCCTCAAGGAGTGTTGGTGATAACAGCCTTACATTGTAAGTATATATAAACCTACTGGTCAGGGTTATCACTTCAAGGAGTGTTGGTTAAAACAATGCCACATTGTAAATATGTATACAACTACTGGTCAGGGTTATCACTTCAAGGAGTGTTGGTTATAACAATCTCACATTGTAAGTATATCTACACCTACCGGTCAGGGTTATCACCTCAAGGAGAGTTGGTTATAACAACCTAACATTGTAAGTATATATACACCTGCTGGTCAAGTCTATCACCTCAAGCAGTGTTGGTTATAACAATCTCACATTGTAAGTATAAATACACCTACTGGTCAGCGTTATCACCTCAAGGAGCGTTGGTTATAACAACCTGACATTGTAAGTACATATACACCTACTGGACAGGGCTATCACTTCAAGGAGTGTTGGTTAAAACAATGCCACATTGTAAATATATAAACAACTACTGGTCAGGGTTATCACCTAAAGCAGTGTTGGGTATAACAACCTCACATTATAAGTATATATACACCTACTGGTTAAGGTTATCACCTCAAGCAGTGTTGGTTATAACAACCACACATTGTAAGTATATATTCACCTCCAGGTCAGGGTTATCTCCTCAAGGAGTGTTGGTGATAACAGCCTTACATTGTAAGTATATATTCACCTACTGGTCAGGGTTATCACTTCAAGGAGGGTTGGTTAAAACAATGCCACATTGTAAATATGTATACAACTACTGGTCAGGGTTATCACTTCAAGGAGTGTTGGTTATAACAGCCGCACATTGTAAGTATATATAGACCTACTGGTCAAGGTTATCACCTCAAGCAGTGTTGGTTATAACAACCACACATTGTAAGTATATATAAACCTACTGGTCAGGGTTGTCACCTCAAGGAGTGTTGATTATAACAACCTCACATTGTAGTACATATACACCTACTGGACAGGGCTATCACTTCAAGGAGTGTTGGTTATAACAGCCGCACATTGTAAGTATATATTCACCTACTGGTCAGGGTCATCACCTCAAGGAGTGTTTGTTATAACAACCTCACATTCTAAGTATATATACACCTGCTGGTCAAGTCTATCACCTCAAGCAGTGTTGGTTATAACAACCTGACATTGTAAGTACATATACACCTACTGGTCAGCGTTATCACCTCAAGGAGCGTTGGTTATAACAACCTGACATTGTAAGTACATATACACCTACTGGTCAGGGTCATCACCTCAAGGAGTGTTTGTTATAACATCCTCACATTGTAAGTATAAATACACCTACTGGTCAGGATTATCACCTCAAGGAGTTTTTGTTATAACAACCTAACATTGTAAGTATATATTCACCTCCAGGTCAGGGTTATCTCCTCAAGGAGTGTTGGTTATAACAACCTCACATTGTAAGTACATATACACCTACTGGACAGGGTTATCACTTCAAGGAGTGTTGGTTAAAACAATGCCACATTGTAAATATATATACAACTACTGGTCAGGGTTATCACCTTAAGGTGTGTCACTTTTAACAATGCATGTTGCAAAATATATATATTTACATTTGCATGGCATTGTCACTATATAGCCTCTTTGAAAGCTGTGTCGTTGATGGGACTTTAATTACCATGCATCACGAGACACAATTCTTAGTGTATTAATACAACACTGACCGGAACTACAATATCCAATATAAATGAATATGACGCCTGCTGAAATATCGCTGGGCATTGTGAGATTTGAGAATGTCATTGTAAATTTATGTGCAAAATAAAAAAATAAATAAAAAACACTTTTATTACAACGAAAACAAGACCAAGGTCTGCAATATCGTACAAAATGCACATCGGTTGAAATCACCAATGCTGGCAATGGAAACAATTTTAACGCTCATGCAATTTATCAGAAATCTCGTCCGTTACACTGCACTGATCAACAGGTGTTCGTTACAAATGTCTGAAATACACATATTCTATAGACCTACTGACACATATGTTACAGACCTACTGATATGAGTCACAGCACACAAAAACATTTCAGACATTTGTAAAGAACGTGTGCTCCGTCGCAAGATCACTCACTTCAAACGCTATCAGTTTCACGTGTCTCGCATCCACCTTTCCTCAGTTTCTGATGACATGTCAAATAACGAGGCTGTTATAGAATCTACCGACTGTTGCCAGGTTCCCATACAATCAATTAATAAATTCATGCCTGGATTCTTCACAAAGTGAGCAAAGAGAAAAGTTTGAATTAACTTCCAAAAATAACTCCCTCGTGGAGGGCAAGGTCGGATTTACGGTGTTCACTGTATTTGTCCATGCGGGAAATTTGTTCCAGGAAATCGAAACAATTTCAAATCTAACTTTCAGCTCAGAGTTCTATTGATAAACTTAAATCACCCTATAAAACATATACGCAATTGTATTGATACTGAATTGTGGAATAAAATTGAAGTGTTTGTTAAAATTTCAAAGTTTCAAAGTACTACTTTGTTTGCCAATCAGTACGCGACAAAACGCTGTTCAAACTATTGAACGAAATTGTGTGGACTGTCGATAAGGCGGGCATTTTTAATTTTAAATATAAATTATAAGTTAAAAAAGAACATAAGAGGCAGAGAAAACGTAAATATAAGTATTGAACTGTTTTTGTTTGGTATTTATGATCTATTTGAATGACACAACTTTGCAAGCAAACAACATAATGCGCACTAGCGCATTATGATTTGTTTGCTTGCAAAGCTGTGTCATTCAAATAGATCATAAATACCATACAAAAACAGTTCAATGCTTAATTACCCTACTGTCAGAAGCATTCACCATGAGGAATGTTGCTTACTTAGTTATACTATTTCATATTCTAATAGATGACAGTAATATATATATTTTCATGTTGATTGTCATGTGTATCTTTTCGGTTACTGTATAATTGTTATTTAATTACTTACATCACAGTAAGTCAACACTTCTTTCACTTATATTTAAAATTTTGTTGTGTTTCAATATTATGCTCTTTATTTATAAAGTCAATTTTTAATTTTGATTTTAAAGATGTCATTTTCAAACTTACCACATGAGTTAAACACAAGGGAGAGAGATGCCTTTTAATATTGTTAAGATTTGATTTCTAGAACATTTCAATTGTCTTGGAAAGAATGGCTGAAAAATTTACCTTTCGGTTAATAATTGTGTTCCAGAGCATATTTATATATTTTTTTTACAGATTTGATCTCTGAATTTGACACTTGACCAGACAGTGGTGATAGGTGCCTTTTACCAAACTTCGTTGTATTCACTAGAACATTGAATATCTGGAGATATTGATGACTATCTCCTCTTGTATTGATGGTTTTTGTTTTGTGCAGGGGTCACAACCAGAGGCTAGAGTTCCTCGGAGACACGGTACTACAGCTGGTGGCGTCACAGTTTTTGTTCAGACACTTTCCTGACCATCACGAGGGACACCTGTCAGTAAGTTTATCATAACTAGGAAGTGCAACTCACATTGTATACTGATGATCTAATAATGTCATCCCATTGGTGACCAAATATACTGACTGACCTTTGTATCTCTAGTTTTGTACTTAATGACCTTTGTACCTCTTGTTTATTGTATCATGTAACCAAGTGTGCCGCTTGACCTTTGCATCTCTAGTTTGGTGTATCATGTGACCAATTGTACTAAATGACCTTTGTATCTCTAATTTTGTGTATCATGTGACCAATGGTACTGACTGACCTTTGTATCTCTAATGTTTGTGGATCGTGTGACCAAATATACTGAGTGACCTTTGTATGTCTAATGTTTGTGTATCATGTGACCAAATATAATGACTGACCTTTGTATCTCTAGTTTTGCGTGTCATGTGACCAAATATACTGACTGACGTTTGTATCTCTAGTTTTGTGTGTCATGTGACCAAATATACTGACTGCCCTTTATATCTCTAGTTTTGTGTATCATGCGACCAAATATACTGACTGACCTTTGTTTCTCTAGTTTTGGGTGTCATGTGACCAAATATACTGACTGACCGTTGTATCTCTAGTTTTGTGTATCATGTGAACAAATATACTGACTGACCTTTGTTTCTCTAGTTTTGGGTGTCATGTGACCAAATATACTGACTGACGTTTGTATCTCTAGTTTTGTGTGTCATGTGACCAAATACACTGACTGACCTTTGCATCTCTAGTTTTGTGTATCATGTGACCAAATATAATGACTGACCTTTGTATCTCTAGTTTTGCGTGTCATGTGACCAAATATACTGACTGCCCTTTATATCTCTAGTTTTGTGTATCATGTGAACAAATATACTGACTGACCTTTGTATCTCTAGTTCTGTGTATCATGTGACCAAATATACTGAATGACCTTTGTATGTCTAATTTTGTGTATCATGTGCCCAATGGTACTGACTGACCTTTGTATCTCTAGGTTTGTGTATCATGTGACCAATTGTACTGAATGACCTTTGTATCTCTAGTTTTGTACTTAATGACCTTTGTACCTCTAGTTTATTGTATCATGTAACCAAGTGTACCGCTTGACCTTTGTATCTCTAGTTTGGTATATCATGTGACCAATTGTACAAGTGTACTGCCTGACCTTTGTATTTAGTTTTGTGTATCATGTGAGCAAGTGTACTGACTGACCTTTGTATCTCTAGTTTTGTACTTAATGACCTTTGTACCTCTAGTTTATTGTATCATGTAACCAAGTGTGCCGCTTGACCTTTGTATCTCTAGTTTGGTGTATCATGTGACCAATTGTACAAGTGTACTGCCTGACCTTTGTATTTAGTTTTGTGTATCATGTGAGCAAGTGTACTGACTCACCTTTGTATCTCTAGTTTTGTACTTAATTACCTTTGTATCTCTAGTTTATTGTATCATGTAACCAAGTGTACCGCCTGACCTTTGTATCATGTGAGCAAGTGTACTGACTGACCTTTGTATCTCAAGGTTTGTGTATCATGTGACAAAATACACTGACTGACCTTTGTATCTCTAGTTTTGTGTATCATGTGACCAAATACACTGACTGACCTTTGTATCTCTAGTTTTGTGTATCATGTGACCAAATATACTGACTGACCATTGTTTCTCTAGTTTTGTGTATCATGTGACCAAATATACTGACTGACCTTTGTTTACTCAGTTACTCTCTAGTTTATTGTATCATGTAACCAAGTGTACCGCTTGACCTTTGTATCTCAAGGTTTGTGTATCATGTGACCAAATGTACTGAATGCCCTTTGTATCTCTAGTTTGGTATATCATGTGACCAATTGTACTGACTGACCTTTGTATTTCTAGTTTTGTGTATCATGTGACCAATTGTACTGACTGACCTTTGTTTACTCAGTTACTACGCAGTTCCCTGGTGAATAACCGAACACAGTCTATTGTGTGTGATGACCTCAACATGTCGGAGTATGCTATTTTTGCTGAAACGAGGGGAGAGAAGTTGTATATGAAAACTAAAGAAAAAGCTGATCTTTTGGAAGGTCTGTACCAAATTGTAAATCTGTTTCAATTTCACCTCAAAACTGTTCTTTTGTATTTAACTGTCAATTTGTAAAAGGTATTTTTCAATTGAAAATAAAACGATTTTGGCATTTTTAGCCCACCATTCTAATGGTGGGCTATTCAAATCACCCTGCGTCCGTGGTCCGACGTCCTTCCTTAAATAATTCTTGTTATCGGTATTTTTCAAGAAGTACCAGAGGGATCTTTCTCCAATTTTATATGTAGGTTCCCCTTGGTCCTGAGCTGTGCAGGGCAACTTTTGAGACTGATCAGATAAACAACATGGCCGACAGGCAGCCATCTTGGATTTTTATATTTAAAGTTTGTTATCGCTATTTCTCAAGAAGTACCAGAGGGATCTTTCTCCAATTTTATATGTAGGTTCCCCTTGGTCCTTAGCTGTGCAGGGCAACTTTTGAGACTGATCGGATAAACAACATGGCCGACAGGCAGCCATCTTGGATTTTGATATTTAAAGTTTGTTATCGCTATTTCTCAAGAAGTACCAGAGGGATCTTTCTC
>NW_018405172.1:126253-166737 GCF_002113885.1 Mizuhopecten yessoensis
ACACTTCAGTATGTACACACTTCAGTATGTACACTTCAGTATGTACACACTTCAGTATGAACACTTCAGTATGTACACAATTCAGTATGTACTCAGTATGTACACTTCAGTATGTAATTAGCATGTACACTTCAGTATGTACTCAGTATGTACACTTCAGTATGTACACACTTTAGTATGTACACTTCAGTATGTACACACTTCAGTATGTACTCAGTATGTACTCAGTATGTACACACTTCAGTATGTACACTTCATTATGTACACACTTCAGTATGTACTTAGTATGAACACTTCAGTATGTACTCAGTATGTACACTTCAGTATGTACACACTTCAGTATGTACACTTTATTATGTACTCAGTATGTACACTTCAGTATGTACTCAGTATGTACACTTCAGTATGTACACACTTCAGTATGTACTCAGTATGTATACTTCAGTATGTACACACTTCAGTATGTACACACTTCAGTATGTACACTTCAGTATGTACACACTTCAGTATGTATTTAGTATGTACTTAAATTAGTATGTACACTTCAGTATGTACAAATTTCAGTATGTACACACTTCAGTATGTACACACTTCAGTATGTACACTTCAGTATGTACACACTTCAGTATGTCCACTTCAGTATGTACTTAGTATGTACTTAGTATGAACACTTCAGTATGTACTGAGTATGTACACTTCAGTATGTACTTAGTATGAACACGTCAGTATGTACTCAGTATGTACACTTCATTATGTACACACTTCAGTATGTCCACTTCAGTATGTACTTAGTACGTACTTAGTATGAACACTTCAGTATGTACTCAGTATGTATTCAGTATGTACACTTCAGTATGTACACTCTTCAGTATGTACACACTTCAGTATGTCCACTTCAGTATGTAGTTAGTATGTACTTAGTATGAACACTTCAGTATGTACTCAGTATGTATACTTCAGTATGTACACACTTCAGTACGTACACTTCAGTATGTACTCAGTATGAACACTTCAGTACACTTCAGTATGTACACTTCAGTATGTACACAGTTCAGTATGTACACACTTCAGTATGCACACACTTCAGTATGTACACTTCAGTATGTCCACACTTCAGTATGTACACTTCAGTATGAACTCAGTATGTACACTTCAGAATGTACTCAGTATGTACTCAGTATGTACACTGCAGTATGTACTTAGTCTGTACACTTCAGTATGTACTCAGTATGTACGCTTCAGTATGTACTCAGTATGTACATACTGAAGTGTACATACTGAGTACATATTGAAGTGTACATACTAAGTACATACTGAGAACATACTGCAGTGTACATACTGAAGTGTACATGCTGAGTACATACTGAAGTGTACATACTAAGTACATACTGAGAACATACTGAAGTGAACATACTGAAGTGTACATGCTGAGTAGATACTGAAGTGTACATACTGAGTACAGACTGAAGTGTTCATACTAAGTACATACTAAGTACATACTGAAGTGTACATTCTCAGTACATACTGAAGTGTTCATACTAAGCACATACTAAGTACATACTGAAGTGGAGATACTGAAGTGTGTACATACTGAAGAGTACATACTGAAGTGTACATGCTGAGTAGATACTGAAGTGTACATACTGAGTACAGACTGAAGTGTTCATACTAAGTACATACTAAGTACATACTGAAGTGGAGATACTGAAGTGTGTACATACTGAAGTGTCTACATACTGAAGTGTACATACTGAGTACACTTCAGTATGTACACTTCAGTATGTACTCAGTATGTACACTTCAGTACACTTCAGTATGTACACTTCAGTATGTACTCAGTATGTACTCAGTATGTACACTTCAGTATGTACTCAGTATTTACACTTCAGTATGTACACTTCAGTATGTACTCAGTATGTACGTTTCAGTTTGTACTCAGTTTGTACACTTCAGTATGTACTCAGTATGTACACTTCAGTATGTACACAGTATGTACACTTCAGTATGTACACTTCAGTATGTACTCAGTATGTACACTTCAGTATGTACTCAGTATGTACACTTCAGTATGTTCTGTATGTACACTTCAGTATGTACTCAGAATGTACCAGAGGGAGATCAACAACGCCAAAAGTGTATGTATATACTTAGTTGTTCTAACTGTATGAAATGAAGATACATAAAAAGATGAATTGACTTGTTGATTCAGTTGCCATTTTGTACATACTTTACTCCTTAGTGTACTCTACTTTACTGGTCTTATTTCTGATGAGGATGATAAAGTACACATCATACTGATAGCACTATATACACCCAGACATAAACATGTTACTGGTAGTGCTGTATACACCCAGACATAAACATGTTACTAGTAGTGCTGTAAACACCCACACATACACATGTAACTGGTAGTGCTGTATACACCCACACATACACATGTTACTGGTAGTGCTGTATACACCCACACATACACATGTTACTGGTAGTGCTGTATACAACCATACATACACATGTTACTGGTAGTGCTGTATTCACCCACACATACACATGTTACTGGTAGTGCTGTATACACCCACACATACACACTTTACTGGTAGTGCTGAATACACCTACACATACACATGTTACTGGTAGTGCTATATACACCCACACATACACACTTTACTGGTAGTGCTGAATACACCTACACATACACATGCTACTGGTAGTGCTGTATACATCCACACATACACATGTTACAGGTAGTGCTATATACACACACATACACATGTTACTGGTAGTGCTATATACACCCAGACATTAACATGTTACTGGTAGTGCTGTATACACCCACACATACACATGCTACTGGTAGTGCTGTATACACCCACACATACACATGTTACTGGTAGTGCTGTATACACCCACACATACACATGTTACTGGTAGTGCTGTATACACCCACACATACACATGTTACTGGTAGTGCTGTATACACCCACACATACACATGTTACTGGTAGTGCTGTATACACCCACACATACACATGTTACTGGTAGTGCTGTATACACCCACACATACACATGTTACTGGTAGTGCTGTATACACCCACACATACACATGTTACTGGTAGTGCTGTATACACCCACACATACACATGTTACTGGTAGTGCTGTATACACCCACACATACACATGTTACTGGTAGTGCTGTATACACCCACACATACACATGTTACTGGTAGTGCTGTATACACCCACACATACACATGTTACTGGTAGTGCTGTATACACCCACACATACACATGTTACTGGTAGTGCTGTATACACCCACACATACACATGTTACTGGTAGTGCTGTATACACCCACACATACACATGTTACTGGTAGTGCTGTATACACCCACACATACACATGTTACTGGTAGTGCTGTATACACCCACACATACACATGTTACTGGTAGTGCTGTATACACCCACACATACACATGTTACTGGTAGTGCTGTATACACCCACACATACACATGTTACTGGTAGTGCTGTATACACCCACACATACACATGTTACTGGTAGTGCTGTATACACCCACACATACACATGTTACTGGTAGTGCTGTATACACCCACACATACACATGTTACTGTTAGTGCTGTATACACCCACACATATATGCTGTATGGACTTGTATACTACTGTGATATGATTGTTACATTGAAGATGATAGACAGGTTAAATTGTATGTAGGATTACAGAAGATGAAATTTGCTCAATGTGTCATGGATAGACTTGTTTTATATTGCGGATGTTTTTACTTGATAAAAAAGTCCAATGTGAATTTGTGTGTTGATGCAGCCTTCATTGGAGCGTTGTTCGTAGACAAAGGTATCGAATACTGTGAAGTCTTCTGCAACGTCTGTTTCTTCCCGCGCCTCAAAGACTTCATTATGAACCAGGACTGGAATGACCCCAAGTCCCAGCTCCAACAATGCTGTCTCACTCTTAGAGAACTGGATGGTGGCGAGCCTGACATCCCCCTATACAAGTAGGTAGTACCTGTATACTGTCCACGAGCTTGGAGGGACAATCATAATTGATTTAGGGTAATCTAGAGGGAAAAAGACTGACATGTATTTTACAAAAATTGTGATAAAGAAAGGAATAAATAAAAATAACATAATGACACTAATTTCAGGTCTAATTTTAATTATACAATTAATATTTATTATAAATTACAGAACTATTTTAAATAATTGTTGTACCCCAACTGTGCTACAGTAAAATCCAGAAACGAAATAAATAGGGGGTTACTATTATACATAAATCAGTGTGTAGTGGGACAGGGATCCCTAAACTACGGTTCAGTAGTTATAGCGATGGTAAATACAGGTCTACTGTTTATTGGATGGTTTTCTGATATAACTCTATGAATATTCAACAAAGACAAAAAAAGACATACTCTTTTACTACTCTTGTAAATTCCCTGGAAGACACAAATAAGTCTGATAAAATTGCATTTGAAAATTCATCTCTATTGCAAGTGAAAGCATTTTTATGTCAACAAAGATAAATGAATGAGGAAATAGAAGTATTTAAATGACTATTTTAATAGTTATAATTAGTGAAAAATATTCAAAGTTGACTTGGTCATTGAGAAAATAGACAGTAAGTTGACTCTTATTAACTTTGATCTCAGAATGATTGAGGCATTCGGACCGACAAACACCCGACAGTACACTGTGGCTGTGTACTTCCGCGACGAGAGATTAGCCAAGGGCATGGGCCACAGTATACAGCAGGCAGAAATGGCTGCAGCCAGGAACGCCCTCAAAGAGAGATCAGGTAAGCACGGTACCGTACTACATTGACCATACTACAGCCAGGAACGCCCTCAAAAAGAGATCAGGTAAGCATGGTACCATACTACAGCCAGGAACGCCCTCAAAGAGAGATCTGGGAAGCACGGTACCGTACTACATTGACCATACTACAGCCAGGAACGCCCTCAAAAAGCGATCAGGTAAGCCTGCTACCATCCTACACTGACCATACTACAGGCAGGAACGCCCTCAAAGAGAGATCAGGTAAGTATGGTACCGTACTACACTGACCATACTACAGCCAGGAATGCCCTCAAAGAGAGATGAGGTAAGCATGGTACCTTACTACACTGACCATACTACAGCCAGGAATGCCCTCAAAGAGAGATGAGGTAAGCATGGTACCTTACTACCCTGGCCATACTACAGCCAGGAATGCCCTCAAAGAGAGATGAGGTAAGCATGGTACCTTACTACACTGACCATACTACAGCCAGGAATGCCCTCAAAGAGAGATGAGGTAAGCATGGTCCCTTACTACACTGACCATACTACAGCCAGGAATGCCCTCAAAGAGAGATCAGGTAAGCATGGTACCATACTACAGCCAGGAACGCCCTCAAAGAGAGATCAGGTAAGCAAGGTACCATATTACACTGACCATACTACAACCAGGAACGCCCTCAAAGAGAGATCAGGTAAGCATGGTACCATACTACACTGTCCATACTACAGGCAGGAATGCCCTCAAAGAGAGATAAGGTAAGCATGGTACCATACTACACTGACCATACTACAGCCAGGAACGCCCTCAAAGAGAGATCAGGTAAATATGGTACCATACTACACTGACCATACTACAACTAGGAACGCCCTCAAAGAGAGATCAGGTAAGTATGGTACCGTACTACACTGACCATACTACAGCCAGGAAAACCCTCAAAGAGAGATCAGGTAGGTATGGTACCGTACTACACTGACCATACTACAGCCAGGAATGCCCTCAAAGATAGATCAGGTAAGCATGGTACCATACTACACTGTCCATACTACAGCCAGGAACGCCCTCAAAGAGAGATCAGGTAAATATGGTACCATACTACACTGACCATACTACAGCCAGGAACGCCCTCAAAGAGGGATCAGGTAAGTATGGTACCGTACTACACTGACCATATCAAATACTGTCAATCAGATCATGTTTGCAGCAGTGATTTTTTTCCACTTTTCATGGAAGGGTGCAACTGCAAATTAAACAATGCAGTGAACATTTCCAGTTCCCGGCATCATTGTAAGATACAGCTCCTGGCTCCATTGTAAGATACAGCTCCTGGCATCATTGTAAGATATGGCTTCAGGCATTATTGTAAGATATAGCTCACAGCATCATTGTAAGATATAGCTCCCGGCATCATTGTAAGATACATCTCCCGGCATCATTGTAAGATACAGATCCTGGCATCATTGTAAGATACAGATCCAGGCATCATTGTAAGATACAGATCCAGGCATCATTGTAAGATATAGCTCCCGGCATCATTGTAAGATATGGCTCCAGGCATAATTGTAAGATACAGATCCTGGCATCATTGTAAGACATAGCTCCAGGCATAATTGTAAGATACAGATCCTGGCATCATTGTAAGATACAGATCCTGGCATCATTGTAAGATACAGATCCAGGCATAATTGTAAGATACAGATCCAGGCATCATTGTAAGATATAGCTCCAGGCATTGTTGTAAGATACAGCTCCCAGCATCATTGTAAGATATAGCTCCCGGCATCATTGCAAGATATAGCTCCCGGCATCATTGTAAGATACAGATCCTGGCATCATTGTAAGATATGGCTACAGGCATTGTTGTAAGATATAGCTCCAGGCATCATTGTAAGATATGGCTCCAGGCATTATTGTAAGATATGGCTACAGGCATTGTTGTAAGATACAGCTCCCGGCATCATTGTAAGATACAGATCCTGGCATCATTGTAAGATACCGATCGTGGCATCATTGTAAGATATGGCTCCAGGCATCATTGTAAGATATAGCTCCCGGCATCATTGCAAGATATAGCTCCCGGCATCATTGTAAGATACAGATCCTGGCATCATTGTAAGATATGGCTCCAGGCATAATTGTAAGATACAGATCCTGGCATCATTCTAAGATATGGCTTCAGGCATCATTGTAAGATATGGCTCCAGGCATCATTGTAAGATATGGCTCCAGGCATAATTGTAAGATACAGGTCCTGGCATCATTGTAAGATATGGCTCCAGGCATCATTGTAAGATATAGCTCCCGGCATCATTGTAAGATACAGCTCCCGGCATCATTGTAAGATATAGCTCCCAGCATCATTGTAAGATACAGCTCGCATCATTGTAAGATATGGCTCCAGGCATCATTGTAAGATATAGCTCCCGGCATCATTGTAAGATACAGCTCCCGGCATCATTGTTAGATACAGATCCTGGCATCATTGTAAGATACAGCTCCCGGCATCATTGTAAGATATAGCTCCCAGCATCATTGTAAGATACAGCTCGCATCATTGTAAGATATGGCTCCAGGCATCATTGTAAGATATAGCTCCCGGCATCATTGTAAGATACAGCTCCCGGCATCATTGTTAGATACAGATCCTGGCATCATTGTAAGATATGGCTCCAGGCATTATTGTAAGATATGGCTACAGGCATTGTTGTAAGATATAGCTCACAGCATCATTGTAAGATATAGCTCCCGGCATCATTGTAAGATATAGCTCCCGGCATCATTGTAAGATACAGATCCTGGCATCATTGTAAGATACAGATCCCGGCATCATTGTAAGATACAGATCCAGGCATCATTGTAAGATATGGCTCCCGGCATCATTGTAAGACATAGCTCCAGGCATCATTGTAAGACATAGCTCTAGGCATTATTGTAAGACATAGCTTTAGGCATTATTGTAAGACATAGCTCTAGGCTAAAGACAAATATCACCATAACTGTATCAGATTATCCATGCTCGGCCCATGACAAACTGGCACTGAGAGGGAGGTCTAATCATGCAAGTATAAATTAGTTGTCAAATGAATATTTTCAGGTCACTTTTTTGAGCCAGTTTTAACCAGTCAAACATGTCTTTAAAGCAGCTATGCTATTTTTAGATAACGCCTATTGCTGCTCATCGCACCTGATTTCAATCTATTAACCTGTCCATAATTGAACTACCAGCTGATAGTGTAGATGTGTCATGTGAGGGTCACATGATAGCTGCACAAGTATATATTTCTTGATGAAAATATTCAGAGCTGTATCTAGGTATATTACCCTCGATCAGAGTAACCCTGAAATTCCCCTCCTTAACTTTGATCATACTTTCAATCCCTATCTGTTCCCTGATCCAGTTACAGACCCTTGCAGGGTAAGACATTGGAAAGACACAGAAACGTGTCAGAATAATGTAAACATTAATGTGAAGAGTCATAGCAGAAGCAGCTCTTTTTAACATTAGGTCATAATCTCATGTGAGCTTTAACACCCTAGGAGCCTCTTTTTCAGAATTAATCACTATCCTTGCTCACCACCATAAAATGTCCTTTTTCAGAATTAATCACTAGCCTTGCTCACCACCATAAGATGACCTTTTTCAGAATGAATCACTATCCTTGCTCACCCCCATTAAATGACCTTTTTCTGAATTATTCCCTATCCTTGCTCACCACCACTAAATGACCTTTTTCAGAATTAATCACTATCCTTGCTCACCACCATTAAATGACCTTTTTCAGAATTATTCCCTATCCTTGCTCACCAAAAAAGATTCCTGGAAAAGAAGCAGAAGAGGAGAAAGCATGGCCGCAAACAAGGGGGAGGAGAGAGGAGTGGAGGGGAGCGAGGATCCTCCTCAGCCTATAGCCCTTCTCCCTCCAAGTCCGCCGACAGCAAGAGGAGACAGGGTGGGCGCACACGTTGAAAGTTTGAGGAAGATAGTGGAGTGTATAATCATCTCTCTGGCACTGCCACAAACGCACTCATTAAAGAATTTAGGAAACAGACCAGGTTCTGTTATAATGTCAGATTAGAGAGGACTGTGATCGGGTAGGGAACGTGTTGACATTTAATGAGAGAGTTATTATGATAAGACCCTTTCCCTTTCATTAACGAAATAGCACACTAAAATCTACCCCAGACTGGTGGTCATGTGACACTAAAATCTACCTCAGACTGGTGGTCATGTGACACTAAAATCTTCCCCAGACTGGTGGTCATGCGACACTAAAATCTACCCCAGACTGGTGGTCACGTGACACTAAAATCTACCCCAGACTGGTGGTCATGTGACACTAAAATATACCCCAGACTGGTGGTCATGTGACACAAATCTACCCCAGACTGGTGTTCATGTAACACTAAAATCTACCCCAGACTGGTGGTCATTTGGCATTAAAATCTACCCCAGACTGGTGGTCATGTGACACTAAAATCTACCCCACACTGGTGGTCATGTTACACTAAAATCTACCTTATTTAGACTGAGTTTAATTATGGCACTTTAGTAGAATCTCTGGCTTTGCTAATTTGTTTGTGGGAGTTTAACATTAGAGGACCTTGTTTTGGTATCTAATCTGGTTGTCTCACTATCAACGAGTGGTAACGAGGAAAATATTAATTACTGGTTTCGAACTAATAAGCCCACTATGTATTTACAAAATCGCAAGAGGGGTGCACTTAATAAATCCTTTTCATGCTAAAACAGGCTGAAACAGACTGTATCCTTATGTGTTAAAACTGGCCGAAACAGACTGTATCCTTGTGTGTTAAAACTGGCCGAAACAGACTGTATCCTTGTGTGTTAAAACTGGCCGAAACAGACTGTATCCTTGTGTGTTAAAACTGGCCGAAACAGACTGTATCCTTGTGTGTTAAAACTGGCCGAAACAGACTGTATCCTTGTGTGTTAAAACTGGCCGAAACAGACTGTATCCTTGTGTGTTAAAACTGGCCGAAACAGACTGTATCCTTGTGTGTTAAAACTGGCCGAAACAGACTGTATCCTTGTGTGTTAAAACTGGCCGAAACAGACTGTATCCTTGTGTGTTAAAACTGGCCGAAACAGACTGTATCCTTGTGTGTTAAAACTGGCCGAAACAGACTGTATCCTTGTGTGTTAAAACTGGCCGAAACAGACTGTATCCTTGTGTGTTAAAACTGGCCGAAACAGACTGTATCCTTGTGTGTTAAAACTGGCCGAAACCGACATCCCAGTCTTGTTTATGGGTGCCACATTGTCACTACGGAAGCGAGTCATGTATCTGCAAGATTTTGCAGCAGCAGAAGTTTCTGTTCACAGTGGATGCTAACTGGTCATGTTTCAGTGAAAATGACGATGTTGTGGGAGTTTTAGTCGACAAAATTGGTCTATTGAACAAGTGTGCAATAATAAAAACAATCATAATTTGTATCAGTTAGACTTCAAAAATATGTGCAATCTTTCAAAGGATGAATCAAATAACTCTAGAGACAATTGGTCAAGTCTGGAACCAGAAACTGATGCTAGACCACTGGCTTATTTCCTAGTAATGTAAACACTAAAGGGCACAAAGTCTTTGGTCAAAACACTGAAGTTATATTGGCAGATCAGTGAGATAAACAACCTTTATGTTACCTAGTACTGTAAACACTGAAGTTATATTGGCAGATTAGTGAGATAAACAACCTTTATGTTACCTAGTACTGTAAACACTGAAGTTATATTGGCAGATTAGTGAGATAAACAACCTTTATGTTACCTGGTAATGTAAACACTGAAGTTATATTGGCAGTTCAGGGAGATAAACAACCTTTATGTTAACTAGTAATGTAAACACTGAAGTTATATTGGCAGATTAGTGAGATAAACAACCTTTATGTTACCTAGGAATGTAAACACTGAAGTTATATTGGCAGCTCAGTGAGATAAACAACCTTTATGTTAACTAGTAATGTAAACACTGAAGTTATATTGGCAGTTCAGGGAGATAAACAACCTTTATGTTAACTAGTAATGTAAACACTGAAGTTATATTGGCAGATTAGTGAGATAAACAACCTTTATGTTACCTAGGAATGTAAACACTGAAGTTATATTGGCAGCTCAGTGAGATAAACAACCTTTATGTTAACTAGTAATGTAAACACTGAAGTTATATTGGCAGCTCAGTGAGATAAACAACCTTTATGTTAACTAGTAATGTAAACACTGAAGTTATATTGGCAGCTCAGTGAGATAAACAACCTTTATGTTACCTAGTAATGTAAACACTGAAGTTATATTGGCAGATCAGTGAGATAAACAACCTTTATGTTAAGGGCACCAATCCTCTATCCCAGAAAAAAACGGCGGTGTATTTATAAAGTCGAATGCATTATTTTGCACAACATTTTATTATAGAGCTTGATGTTAATGAGACAGGTTTTTACTTTGGACACAAAACTAATTTTGTTGTAAGCATGAATTCATATATAAGTGTTGGTAGTTAATAGGTTTTACTTTGCCTGTATATAAGATTGCCTTTCAAACATATCAACTGTATACAGATTGTCTAGTCTACACAACGGCCTAGTCAAGGGGAAGCAACTCATCTGTCTGGTCGGATATCTGCAAAAGCAGAGGTACTGGTCCCAATTTGTTTCTCAGAGTTGCTCTTAGTAGTACTTTATATATGTGTATTGCAACATGTAGGAAAAATAGAATGTGACTAGTACCTGTGTACAAAAGCATCTTCATGATGAAAAACTGATATTGTATAAAATGAGATTTGTATAATTGATGTACTTTTGTAAATGCTGTTAACAGCAATTGTGATTCCTCGTTGTAGATGTCTATGAGTAAACGTGTACCAGAACTATAATGGTGTACCAGAACTATAATGGTGTACCAGAACTGTAATGTCTAAAGAAAGAACAAAATCATATCGTTATTTATATGTAATGTTATATAAATGGTGAAAGTGCTTATATTTGTTATAAGGTAAAAATGTTAATGTATCATTATTGATGAAGAGCTTTGTGAGACATGACGATGAAGAACTTACAATTTTGATACATCGTAATGACAGCTATCATCCATTGCTTTTTGTTTATGTTTATGAAAGGGACAATAAATGTGCTACAATTAGTCCTAGCCTGATGTGCTGTATGCCTATTGAAGCAACGATCATCGTGTAAATAAAGAATTATAATTATATAAAAGTTTTAATTGTATTTTCCCTGTCATTTTTAGCTCACCCGGCGTCCGGCGTCCGTCGTCCGGTGTCAATATTTTACTTTAAACGACTTCTTCTTAATAACCGAAAGGCCTAGGGTGTCGATATTTGGCCAGAAGCAAACTGGGATGAAGGGCTACAAAGTTTGTTAAAATTAATGACCTTCACCCATTTTCAAGGTCACAGGGGTCAAATATGTTAAAAACTTTAAACATCTTCTTCTTGATAACCAAACTGCCCAGGGTGGTGATATTTGGCCAGTAGCATGCTGAGATGAAGGGCTACAAAGTTTGTTCAAATGAATGACCTTCACCCATATTCAAGGTCACAGGGGTCAAATATGTTAAAAACTTTAAACAACTTCTTCTGAATAACCAAAATGCCCAGGGTGATGATATTTGGCCAGTAGCATGCTGAGATGAAGGGCTACAAAGTTTGTTCAAATGAATGACCTTCACCCATATTCAAGGTCACAGGGGTCAAATATGTTAAAAACTTTAAACAACTTCTTCTGAATAACCAAAATGCCCAGGGTGATGATATTTGGCCAGTAGCATGCTGAGATGAAGGGCTACAAAGTTTGTTCAAATGAATGACCTTCACCCATATTCAAGGTCACAGGGGTCAAATATGTTAAAAACTTTAAACAACTTCTTCTGAATAACCAAAATGCCCAGGGTGATGATATTTGGCCAGTAGCATGCTGAGATGAAGGGCTACAAAGTTTGTTCAAATGAATGACCTTCACCCATATTCAAGGTCACAGGGGTCAAATATGTTAAAAACTTTAAACAACTTCTTCTGAATAACCAAAATGCCCAGGGTGATGATATTTGGCCAGTAGCATGCTGAGATGAAGGGCTACAAAGTTTGTTCAAATGAATGACCTTCACCCATATTCAAGGTCACAGGGGTCAAATATGTTAAAAACTTTAAACAACTTCTTCTGAATAACCAAAATGCCCAGGGTGATGATATTTGGCCAGTAGCATGCTGAGATGAAGGGCTACAAAGTTTGTTCAAATGAATGACCTTCACCCATATTCAAGGTCACAGGGGTCAAATATGTTAAAAACTTTAAACAACTTCTTCTGAATAACCAAAATGCCCAGGGTGATGATATTTGGCCAGTAGCATGCTGAGATGAAGGGCTACAAAGTTTGTTCAAATGAATGACCTTCACCCATATTCAAGGTCACAGGGGTCAAATATGTTAAAAACTTTAAACAACTTCTTCTGAATAACCAAAATGCCCAGGGTGATGATATTTGGCCAGTAGCATGCTGAGATGAAGGGCTACAAAGTTTGTTCAAATGAATGACCTTCACCCATATTCAAGGTCACAGGGGTCAAATATGTTAAAAACTTTAAACAACTTCTTCTGAATAACCAAAATGCCCAGGGTGATGATATTTGGCCAGTAGCATGCTGAGATGAAGGGCTACAAAGTTTGTTCAAATGAATGACCTTCACCCATATTCAAGGTCACAGGGGTCAAATATGTTAAAAACTTTAAACAACTTCTTCTGAATAACCAAAATGCCCAGGGTGATGATATTTGGCCAGTAGCATGCTGAGATGAAGGGCTACAAAGTTTGTTCAAATGAATGACCTTCACCCATATTCAAGGTCACAGGGGTCAAATATGTTAAAAACTTTAAACAACTTCTTCTGAATAACCAAAATGCCCAGGGTGATGATATTTAGTCAGTAGCATACTAGGATCAAGGGCTACCAAGTTTGTTTAAATGTATGACCTTGAATCATATTCAAGGTCACAAGGAGCAAATATGTTCAAAATATTTAAACAACTTGTTCTGAATAATCAAAAGGCTCAGGATGTTGATATTTAGTCAGTAGCATGCTGGGATCAAGGACTACTATGTTTGTTAAAGTGAATGACTTTGACTTATATTCAAGGTCACAGGGGTCAAATTTGTTTAAAATCTTTAAACGACCTCTTCTGAATAACCATGGGTCCCAGGATGTTGATACTTTGCAAATTGCAACCTGAGATGAAAGGCTATAAAATTTGTTCGACTTTCAATCACAGGGGTGAAATATTTTATAAAAAAATTACAGGGTCTTTTGAATGAATTTTAATCATAAATACTGATATTTTGCCTGTAGCTTTATTGTAGATCACTTTTAAGGTTACAAGTGTGAGATTTATACCAGGTGAGCGATGCAGGTCCATTGGGCCTCTTGTTTTTCTGTACGGTGGAACCTTATAATTCAGACATTTCTCTTCCAAGAAAATCAAATCTGGATAGTGGATTAGTGGCTGCTGGATAGTAGGAGAATTAGTGATGGATGGATCGTAAGGCAACCAGATAAGTGGTGGCTGGATAAAGACAACCAGACTAGTGGTGGCTGGATAGTGGGACAGCCAGACTAGTGGTGGCTTGATATTTAAACAACCAGATTAGTGGTGGCTTGATATTTAAACAACCAGATTAGTGGTGGCTGGATAGTGGGGCAATCAGATAAGTGGTGGCTAGATAGTGGGACAACCAGACTAGTGATGGCTGGATAGTGGTGCAATCAAGTTTGTAGTGGCTAGATAGTGGGACAACCAGATTAGTGGTGGCTGGATATTATGACAACCAGACAAATGGTGACTGTGATATTGGGACAACCAGAGTAGTGGTGGCTAGATAGTGGGACAATCAGATTAGTGGTGGCTAGATAGTAGGACAATCAGATTAGGGGGTGACTGGATAGTGGGACAACTAGATCAGTGGTGGCTTGATATTGGGACAACCAGACTAGTGGTGGCTGGATATTGGGACAACCACAACCCGACTAGTGGTGGCTGGATAGTGAGGTAATCAGTTAGTGGTCGCTGAATATTATGACAACCAGATTAGTGGTGGCTGGATAGCTATATAGTGGGACAATCGGATTAGTTGTTGCTGATTATTATGACAACCAGATTCGTGGTGGCTGAAAAGTGGGACAACCAGATTAATGGTGGCTGGATAGTGGGGCAATCAGATTAGAGGTGACTGGATAGTTGGACAACTAGACTAGTGGTGGCTGGATGGTGGGACAACCAGACTAGTGGTGACTGGATGGTGGGACAGCCAGACAAGTGGTGGCTGGATATAAGGGCAAACATATTAGTAGTGATTGTAATAGTGGGACAACCAGACTAGTGGGGACGGGATAGTGGGACAACCAGTTTAGTGGTGACTAGATAGTGGGACAACCAGGCTAGTGGTGACTGGATGCTGGGACAACCAGACTAGTGGGGACGGGATAGTGGGACAACTATATCAGTGATGGCTTGATATTGGGACAGCAATAAGAGAAGTGGTGGTTTAATAGTGAGACAACCAGATTAGTGGTGACTGGATAGTGGGACTACCAGCCTAGTGGTGGCTGGATAGGGGGACAACCAGACTAGTGGTGACTGGATGCTGGGACAACCAGACTAGAGGTGACTGGATGGTGGGACAACCAGGATAGTGGTGACTGGATGGGGGGACAACCAGACTAGTGGTGACTGGATAGTGGGACAACCAGATTAGGGGTGATTGGATAGTGGGACTACCAGACTAGTGGTGGCTGGATAGTGGGACAACCAGTTTAGTGGTGACTAGATAGTGGGACAATCAGATTAGGGGGGAACTGGATAGTGGGACAACTAGATCAGTGTTGGCTTGATATTGGGACAACTAGATTAGTGGATATTGGGACAACCAGACTAGGGATGACTGGATAGTGGGACTACCAGACTAGTGGTGGCTGGGTAATGGGACAACCAGACTAGTGGTGACTGGATGGTGGGACAACCAGACTAGTGGCGACTGGATAGTGGGACAACCAGATTAGTGGTGGCGGGATAGTGGGACAACCATATTAGTGGTGACTGGATAGTGGGACTACCAGATTAGGGATGACATGATAGTGCGACAACCAGATTAGGGGTGACTGGATAGTGGGACTACCCTGGATAGTGGGACAACCAGACTATAGGTGGTGGCTGGATAGTGGGACAACAGGATTAATGATGGCAGGATAGTGGGGCAATCAGATAAGTGGTGGCTAGAGAGTGGGACAACCAGACTAATGATGGCAGGATAGTGGGGCAATCAGATAAGTGGTGGCTAGAGAGTGGGACAACCAGACTAATGATGGCAGGATAGTGGGGCAACCAGATTAGTGGTGGCTGGATAGTGGGGCAATCTGTTAGTGGTGGATGAATATTATGACAACCAGATTAGTGGTGGCTAGATAGTGGGACAATCAGATTAGGGGGTAACTGGATAGTGGGACAACTAGATCAGTGGTGGCTTGATATTGGGACAACCACAACCCGACTAGTGGTGGCTGGATAGTGAGGTAATCAGTTAGTGGTGGCTGAATATTATAACAACCAGATTAGTGGTGGCTGGATAGCTATATAGTGGGACAATCGGATTAGTTGTTGCTAGATATTATGACAACCAGATTCGTGGTGGCTGAAAAGTGGGACAACCAGATTAATGGTGGCTGGATAGTGGGACAACTTGTTTAGTGGTGACTTAATAGTGGGACAACAAGATTAGTGGGACAACCAGACTATAGGTGGCTGGATAGTGGGGCAGCAAGATTAGTGATGGCTTGATAATGGAACAACCAGACTAGTGGAACAACCAGACTATAGGTGGCTGGATAGTGGGGCAATCAGATTAGTGATGGGTTGATAGTTGGTCAACCAGACTATAGGTGGCTGGATAACGAGGCAATCAGTTTAGTGGTGGTTGGACAGTGGGACAACTATACTAATGATGGCAGGATAGTGGGACAACCAGATTAATGGTTGTTGGGTAGTGGGACAACCAGATAAGTGGTGGCTGGATAATATGACAACCAGACAAATGGTGACTGTGATATTGGGACAACCAGAGTAGTTGTGGCTTGATAGTAGGACAAACAGAGGAGTGGTGGATGGATATTATGACAACCAGACTAGTGGTGGTTGGATAGTGGGACAACCAGATAAGTGGTAGCTGGATAGCTATAAAGACGGACAACCGGATTAGTGGTGGCTGGATATTATAACAACTAGATAAGTGTTGGCTGGTAAGTTGGACAACTAGATCATTGGTGACTGTATAGTGGGACAACTGGATTAGTGGTTGCTGGATAGTGGGACAACTAGATCAGTGATGGCTTGATATTGGGACAACCAGATTAGTGGTGGCTGGATAGTGGGACAACCAGATTAGTGGTGGCTGGATAATGCGACAACCAGATTAGTGGTGGCTTGATAGCTATAAAGACGGACAACCGGATTGGTGGTGGCTGGATATTATAACAACTAGATAAGTGGTGGCTGGATATATTAACAACTAGATAAGTGGTGGCTGTACAGTGGGACAACTGGATGAGTGGTTGCTGGATAGTAGGACAATTTGTGATGTCTGAATAGTAGGGCAACCAGATAAGTAGTGGCTGCATAGAGAGATAACCAGAGCAGTGGTGTCTGGATAGTGGGACAATAAGATAAATTGTGGCTTGATATTGGGACAATCAGAAGAGAAGTGGTGGCTGGATAGTGCGACAATCAAATAAGTGGTGGCTAGATAGTGGGGCAATCAGATTAGTGTTGGCTTGATATTGGGACAACTAGATTAGTGATGGCTGGATAGTGAGACAACCAGATTAGTGGTGACTGGATAGTGGGACAACCAGACTAGTGGTGACTGGATAGTGGGACAGCCAGACTAGTGTTGGCTGGATATAAGGGCAAACATATTAGTAGTGATTGTAATAGTGGGACAACCAGATTAGTGGTGGCTAGATAGTGGGACAACCAGATTAGTGGTGGCTGGATAGTGTGACAACCAGATTAGGGGTGACTGGATAGTGGGACTACCAGATTAGGGATGACATGATAGTGCGACAACCAGATTAGGGGTGACTGGATAGTGGGACAGCCAGATTAGTGGTTGCTGGATAGTGTGACAACCAGATTAGTGGTGACTGGATAGTGGGACAACCAGACTAGTGGGACAACCAGATTAGTGGTGACTGGATAGTGGGACTACCAGATTAGTGGTGGCTAGATAGTGGGACAATCAGATTAGGTGTGACAACCAGATTAGTGGGGATAGTGGGACAACCAGATTAATGGTGGCTGGATAGTGGGACTACCAGAGGCTTGATAGTGGAAAAACCAAACTAGTGGGATAGTGGGGCAATCAGATTAGGGGACTACCAGATTAGGGATGACCTGATAGTGCGACAACCAGATTAGGGCTGACTGGATAGTGGGACTACCAGAGGCTTGATAGTGGAAAAACCAAACTAGTGATAGCTGAATAGTAGAACAAAAAGATAAGTGGTTGTTGGATAATGGGACATTAGTGGGACAACCAGACTAGTAGTGGGGCAATCAGATTAGGGGACTACCAGATTAGGGATGACCTGATAGTGCGACAACCAGATTAGGGGTGACTGGCTAGAGGGACAACCAGATTAGGGGTGGCTGGCTAGTGGGACTACCAGATTACGGGTGACAGGATAGTGCGACAACCAGATTAGGGCTGACTGGATAGTGGGACTACCAGAGGCTTGATAGTGGAAAAACCAAACTAGTGGGATAGTGGGGCAATCAGATTAGAGGTGACTGAAAATTGGGACAACCAGATTAATGGTGGCTTGTTAAATGACAACTAGATAAGTGATGGCTTGATATTAGGACAACCACAAGAGAAGTGGTGGCTTGATAGGGAGACAACCAGATTAGGGGTGACTGGATAGTGGGCCTACCAGATTAGGGATGACAGGATAGTGGGACAACCAGATTAGTGGTGGCTGGATAGTGGGACAACCAGATTAGTGGTGGCTGGATATTATGCCAACCAGACTAGTGGTGGCTGAAAAGTGGGATAACCAGATTAATGGTGGCTTGTTAAATGACAACTAGATAAGTGATGGCTTGATATTGGGACAACCATAAGAGAAGTGGTGGCTTGATAGTGAGACAACCAGATTAGTGGTGGCTGGATAGTGGGACAGCCAGACTAGTGGTGGATGGATTGTGGGACAGCCAGATTAGTGGTGATTGTAATAGTGGGACAACCAGATTAGTGGTGGCTGGATAGTGGGACAACCAGATTAGGGGTGACTGGATAGTGGGACAACCAGACTAGTGGTGGCTGGATAGTGGGACAACCAGTTTAGAAGTAGCTTGATAGTGGAAAAACCAAACTAGTGATAGCTGAATAGTAGAACAAAAAGATAAGTGGTTGTTTGATAATGGGACAACCAGATTAGTGGTGGCTTGATATTGGGACAACCAGATTAGTGGGGGCTGGATAGCTATATAGTGGGACAATCGGATTAGTTGTTGCTGATTATTATGACAGCCAGATTCGTGGTGGCTGAAAAGTGCGACAACCAGATTAATGGTGGCTGGATAGCAGGACAATAAGATAAATTGTGGCCTGATATTAGGACAATCAGAAGAGAAGTGGTGGCTGGATAGTGGGACAATCAGATAAGTGGTGGCTGGATAGTGGGGCAATCAGATTAGAGGTGACTGAAAATTGGGACAACCAGATTAATGGTGGCTGGATAGCAGGACAATAAGATAAATTGTGGCTTGATATTGGGACAATCAGAAGAGAAGTGGTGGCTGGATAGTGCGACAATCAGATAAGTGGCAGCTAGATAGTGGGACAAACAGACTAGTGGTGGCTGAAAGTGGGACAACCAGATTAATGGTGGCTTGATAAATGACAAATAGATAAGTGATGGCTTGATATTGGGACAACAATAAGAGAAGTGGTGGTTTAATAGTGAGACAACCAGATTAGTGGTGGCTGGATAGTGGGACAGCCAGACTAGTGGTGGCTGGATATAAGGGCAAACATATTAGTAGTGATTGTAATAGTGGGACAACCAGATTAGTGGTGGCTGGATAGTGGGACAACCAGATTAGGGGTGATTGGATATTGGGACAACCAGACTAGTGGTGACTGGATGGTGGGACAACCAGACTAGTGGTGGCTGGATAGTGGGACAACCAGATTAGGGGTGATTGGATATTGGGACAACCAGATTAGTGGTGGCTGGATAGTGGGACAACCAGATTAGGGATGACTGGATAGTGGGACTACTAGACTAGTGGTGACTGGATAGTGGGACAACCAGTTTAGAAGTGGCTTGATAGGGGAAAAACCAAACTAGTGATAGCTGAATAGTAGAACAAAAATATAAGTGGTTGTTGGATAATGGGACAACCAGATTAGTGGTGGCTTGATATTGGGACAACCAGACTTGTGGTGGCTGGATAGTGGGGCAATCTGTTAGTGGTGGATGAATATTATGACAACCAGATTAGTGGTGACTAGATAGTGGGACAATCAGATTAGGGGGTGACTGGATAGTGGCACAACTAGATCAGTGGTGGCTTGATATTGGGACAACCACAACCCGACTAGTGGTGGCTGGATAGTGAAGTAATCAGTTAGTGGTGGCTGAATATTATGACAACCAGATTAGTGGTGGCTGGATAGCTATATAGTGGGACAATCGGATTAGTTGTTGCTAGATATTATGACAACCAGATTCGTGGTGGCTGAAAAGTGGGACAACCAGATTAATGGTGGCTGGATAGTGGGACAACTTGTTTAGTGGTGACTTAATAGTGGGACAACAAGATTAGTGGGACAACCAGATTAGTGGTAGCTGGATAGTGGGACAACCAGATTAGTGGTAGTTGGATAATGGGACAGCAAGATTAGTGATGGCTTGATAATGGAACAACCAGACTATAGGTGGCTGGATAGTGGGGCAATCAGATTAGTGATGGGTTGATAGTTGGTCAACTAGACTATAGGTGGCTGGATAACGAGGCAATCAGTTTAGTGATGGTGGGATAGTGGGACAACCAGATAAATGATGGCGGGATAGTGGGACAACCAGACTAGTGATTGCAGGATAGTTGGACACCCAGACTAATGATGTCGGGATAGTGGGACAGCCAGATTAGTGGTGGCTGGGTAGTTGGACAACCAGACTAATGATGTCGGGATAGGGGGACAGCCAGATTAGTGGTGGCTGGATAGTTGGACACCCAGACTAATGATGGCGGGATAGTGGGACAACTAGATTAGTGGTGGCAGGATAGTGGGACAACATGACTAATGATGTCGGGATAGTGGGACAGCCAGATTAGTGGTGGCTGGATAGTTGGACACCCAGACTAATGATGGCGGGATAGTGGGACAATCAGATAAGTGGTGGCTGGATAGTGGGGCAATCAGATTAGAGGTGACTGAAAAGTGGGACAACCAGTTTAGTGGTGGCTGGATAGTGGGACAACCAGACTATAGGTGGCTTGGTAATGGGACAATCAGATAAGTGGTGGCTAGATAGTGGGACAACCAGACTAATGATGGCAGGGTAGTGGGGCAATCAGATAAGTGGTGGCTAGATAGTGGGACAACCAGACTAATGATGGCAGGATAGTGGGGCAACCAGATTAGTGGTGGCTGGATAGTGGGACAACAGGATTAATGATGGCAGGATAGTGGGGCAATCAGACTAATGATGGCGGGATAGTGGGGCAATCAGATAAGTGGTGGCGGAATAGTGGGACAACCAGACTAGTGATGACTTGATAGTGGGACAACCAGATTAGTGGTGGTTGGATAGTGGGACAACCAGATTAGTGGTGGCAGGATAGTGGGACAACCAGACTAGTGATGACTTGATAGTGGGACAACCAGATTAGTGGTGGCTGGATATTGAGACAAACAGATTAGTGGTGGCTGGATAGTGGGACAACCAGATTAGTGGTGGCAGGATAGTGGGACAACCAGATCAGTGGTGGCTGGATAGTGGGACAAACAGATTAGTGGTGGCTGGATAGAGGTACAACCAGACAAGACTAAGTGTTGACTTGATAGGATTAAAGACTGCATCCCAGACTTCATCTTCACCTATTGATCCTGAATCAATGTCTTAAAATTCGCCTTACTTATTCCTGATATGTCGTCAGCCTTCTGTTCACCATTTCTGTAGTACATGTACATTTTTTGTGATGAGGTGCAGTCCCGTTACCTCACCTCCATGAGAGACGGACTACGATCCTTCTGCTACAACTACAGTCAAAGATTGTAGTCCGTCTCTCATGGAGGTGAGGTAACGAGACTGCACCTCATCAAGCTTGTAATTCAGTTGCACAATCTGTTCACAGGCTCTGCGGAATGGCCGCTCGCTCTCAAGCAGAGTAAATCGTTGGTCACATTTACTCGGCTTTCATTGCATGTGAAACTTAATTTAATAGTGTGTACACAGATATACATGTGTCATGTAATTTCTTTATGTTGAGCGAAAGGTGACCGGTTCCTTGTTAAAACAACCGGCGAGTTGCTGTCATCATCACATGTCAGATTAGTCCTGGACACGGCTTGGTGCAAACAGCTTCGATCATATACTGAAGGTCTGTATACATGTATGTATTTGACCTGGGCAGATGTTCGGCAGACACAAGTATAGCTTGGAAGACTGTTATAAACTAAAACAGTACATAGTATTCATCAGATTTGGAAGACTGTAAAGAATATCCAAGCCCTTGTCTCAAATTTACTCTCATCAATGATGTAACACAAAAATAATATTGTTTATAGTCTTAACACACTAGGCCTAAATCTTTGTAACGTGGAGACATTTAGACTGGTTATTATGTCTATTGTAATGATTGTAATGTCTCTGGATTCTGGGGTATACTTAGTGTAGAGTGACTGATTGTAATGTCTCTAGATTCTGGGGTATACTTAGTGTAGAGTGACTGATTGTAATGTCCTTTGATTCTGGGGTATACTTAGTAATAATTTCAACATGATTTCTAGTCAATAACAAGAAGAGAAATAGTGTAAATGATTTGTGATTTTATTTACAAACAATACAACCTAATTGACTCAGTCATAAGCAAGAAATGATGTATTGCATGTCGGTCGCCTAGTAACACAATAACAAAGGAACATATGTACTAAATAAAAATTACATCCACAGTACTCAACCAATCACTAACTCACATTTATACCTAAGTTCAAATCAGCCAATCAGGATCTAGAATGCACAGCATGTGATTCATTTCCGTCAGAACTGAATGACCTTGTGCCTCATGAACTCTACTGATATCAACATCAGAGTGTACACCACTTCCCTTACTAAACAGTTAGATCTCTTTACTAGTACATTATTGATGATGGCTAAAAATTCAAAATGAAAGAGTGTCAAAAAATTTCAAAGGATTATCAATGCTTATTTGCAAATGTTACAAAGATATTTGATCATAGTCTCTTAATCAATTTCAATCTTCTGTGTTATTTTAGACATTCATGAACGTTGGGATTTCGAAAATCGAATTTAAAATAATGATTTAAAAAGTAAAAATGACAACTGTTCCTGAAATGAAAAATGCAATAGCCAATTAATTCCTTGACACTTCTATGTATCTGTTGATTTTAATGTAAAATGACGAGAATATGACAAAAACAACAGGTATAATGAGGATAATATCCAAGTCTTAAGGAATGATAGATGACTGGCGGGTACAGAATGGGTGGGTTGGGATCTCAGACAAGTACAGAATGTGTGTGTTGGTACCTCAGACAAATACAGAATGTGCGTGTCATTACCTGGGTCAGGTACAAATTGTGTGGTGTTACCTAGGTCAAATACAGACAGAATGTGTAGTGTTATCTAGGTCAAATACAGAATGTGTGTGTCGTTACCTGGGACAAGTACGTCGGTACCTCAGACAAGTACAGAATGTGTGTGTCGGTACCTCAGACAAGTACAGAATGTGTGTGTCGGTATCTCAGACAAGTACAGAATGTGTGTGTCGGTACTTCAGACAAGTACAGAATGTGTGTGTCGGTACCTCAGACAAGTACAGAATGGGTGTGTTGGTACCTCAGACAAATACAGAATGTGCGTGTCATTACCTGGGGCAGGTACAAATTGTGTGGTGTTACCTAGGTCAAATACAGACAGAATGTGTCGTGTTATCTAGGTCAAATACAGAATGTGTGTGTCGTTACCTGGGACAAGTACAGAATGTGTGTCGCTACCTCAGACAAGAACAGAATGTGTGTGTTGGTACCTCAGACAAATACAGAATGTGTGTGTCGCTACCTCAGACAAGTACAGAATGTGTGTGTTGGTACCTCACACAAGTTCAGAATGTGTGTGTCGGTACCTCAGACAAGTCCAGAATGTGTGTGTCGGTACCTCAGACAAGTACAGAATGTGTGTGTTGGTACCTCAGACAAATACAGAATGTGCGTGTCATTACCTGGGTCAGGTACAAATTGTGTGGTGTTACCTAGGTCAAATACAGACAGAATGTGTAGTGTTATCTAGGTCAAATACAGAATGTGTGTGTCGGTACCTCAGACAAGTACAGAATGTGTGTCGCTACCTCAGACAAGTACAGAATGTGTGTGTTGGTACCTCAGACAAATACAGAATGTGTGTGTCGCTACCTCAGACAAGTACAGAATGTGTGCGTTGGTACCTCAGACAAATACAGAATGTGTGTGTCGCTACCTCAGACAAGTACAGAATGTGTGTGTCGTTACCTGGGACAAGTACAGAATGTGTGTGTCATTACCTGGGACAAGTACAGAATGTGTGTGTCGTTACCTGGGTCAGGTACAAATTGTGTGGTGTTATCTAGATCAAATATAGACAGAATGTGTAGTGTTATCTAGGTCAAATACAGAATGTGTGTGTCGTTACCTGGGACAAGTACAGAATGTGTGTGTCATTACCTGGGACAAGTACAGAATGTGTGTGTCGTTACCTGGGTCAGGTACAAATTGTGTGGTATCCTATAATTTATTTTTTCTGGTTTTGTGTAGTGTTACCAGCTAGGTCAAATACAGAATGTGTGTGTCGTTACCTGGGACAAGTACAGAATGTGTGTCGCTACCTCAGACAAGTACGGAATGTGTGTGTTGGTACCTCAGACAAGTACAGAATGTGTGTGTCATTACCTGGGTCAGGTACAAATTGTGTGGTGTTACCTAGGTCAAATACAGAATGTGTAGTGTTACCTAGGTCAAATACAGAATGTGCGTGTCGCTACCTCAGACAAGTACACAATGTGTGTCCCTACCTCGTACAAGTAGAGAATGTGTGTGTCGCTATCTCAGACAAGTACACAATGTGTGTGTCGCTACCTCGGACAAGTAGAGAATGTGTGTGTCGCTACCTCAGACAAGTACACAATGTGTGTCGCTACCTCAGACAAGTACAGAATGTGTGTGTCGCTACCTCAGACAAGTACAGAATGTGTGTGTCGCTACCTCAGACAAGTACAGAATGTGTGTGTCGCTACCTCAGACAAGTACAGAATGTGTGTGTCGCTACCTCAGACAAGTACAGAATGTGTGTGTCGCTACCTCAGACAAGTACAGAATGTGTGTGTCGCTACCTCAGACAAGTACAGAATGTGTGTGTCGCTACCTCAGACAAGTACAGAATGTGTGATGTTACCTGGGTCAAAAGGAGTATCAAACCCTTTAATTTGTTCCTATTTCAATAATATCCATATCAAATTTGGAATTCAAAGATCAGTTAAATAAAGTTTTTTTCTGAGAAGCCATTAAATGTTTCATTAAAGACCTATACATTTGATTCTCACACATTTTAAATTTTGACCTTGTTTTCAAAACTTAATGCAAGATTCTGGAGATTGGTACAGTTAAGATTGATACAGTTTAAGATTGGTACAGTTTAGATTGGTACAGTTTAGATTGGTACAGTTTAAGATTGGTACAGTTAAGATTGGTACAGTTTAAGATTGGAACAGTTAAGATTGGTACAGTTTAAGATTGGTACAGTTTAGATTGGTACAGTTTAGATTGGTCAATAAATTATTTATCATTCGTTGAGTTTATGTGACCACCTTAACGTGTAGCTTGTACAATGTTGTGAGGCTATGTAAGTCAATACAATTGTTTATGTTTTATTATAAGCACCTGCACTTGGCCTGAGTTAAGTTTTGGTTAAGTAAACATACACGACAAACAAAATGACATTTCCAAAAGACTTGGATATTTGCAATAATGAATGACATAATAATATGGCTCTGATTTTCACTGACTCAATGACGTCATGATGACAGTCAACTGGAATGACATAAATATAGAAACATGATTTAAAACATATCTAGAACACATCTACATCATGAGATATAAATAATAAAAAGTGTCACCCTGTTGTCATTGATAAGCACTTCCTCTTGGTGCCCCATCCCAGTGTCCAATCAAGACAAAGATCTGGTGGGCAGGGCCTCTAACAAGCCAAAACAGTGGGGTACACAAAGGGTGATTCATTAAAAAAACAAAGCTTGGACAAATTTCACAAATTGTTATGTACATGATTAAATCACGGTTGTTTTTAATACCATTTGTCTCTAGCTATTTCTATATATATTAGATATTCGTGTACAGCTTCCTATCTTACTACTGTACAAAGCTAGATGAATGCAGTTGTTCTGCTTGCTGTGTAAAAAGGCAAAATAAATGCAAATTTGGTAAACTTTTTTGTACATCTCTCATTTACAAGCTCATGCACACGCGATTGCCATTGTATAAAAATATAACCCCAATCACATCCGACCTCTCAAGGTCATGTTGATATTGAGTAAGACTTGATACCAGATCAAATCCATCATGGAACACAATATTTTTAACTTACCAGACATTTTGGAACACTTGCCTAAAAAGGATGTCACACTTTTTCCAGTGAATGTTTTATTTTTATGTTTTGAGTTGAATTTTGTTCTATATTTTGTTTCATTTTTTATGAACATCACTGAAGATAAGACATGGGAAAATCTGAAATGAGATGTTTTGTTGGTTTATATAGATCTACATACATGTATCAATGTAATAGTTAATTAGTGAACTAGTGTTCCATCATGGTTTCAATCTTTGGTGGATATAAGTCATATATTTAGTTTCAATTAAAGTCACAACCCAAAGATTTCGATAAACTCATTAATTTGCATAAATTCTTATTTTCATATATATGTGATATGCTAAAATTATGAATAAAACATTGTATCACCTTTTTTGGTATCTGATGTCTAAAAAGCAATATAAAGCCTTCATCCATCCAATTTATAATGTAATGGTGTTTTTAAACTTGCCAAATCAATCGTAACATATCAGTATATATGTAAATAATCATACATGCAATGGTGGAGTTATTAAACCCTGAATACACATTACACATTTTTGTTTTTTATATATATATATTTTTTTTATAAAAGTCTATGTTAATTGCAAAAATATTCCAAAATTGTTAAGTGTTATTATAAATGTTCACATACATATACGAATGCATCAATGCAGTTCCTACTGTTATTGTAACAGTTCCTACTGTTATTGTAACAGTTCCTATTGTTATTGTAACATGTTATTGTAACAGTTCCTACTGTTATTGTAACAGTTCCTATTGTTATTGTAACATGTTATTGTAACAGTTCCTACTGTTATTGTAACAGTTCTCGGCACTAAAAAGCCTGTAAGATTTCACACTCACTGAACAATTTTGGAAATCACTGTACATAACTACCTTGAAAACATATATATAATTTAATCAAAACCTGTGAAAAAACTGAAACTAATCCAAACAAGTGTCATCACATAAAAAGGGCTGACATGACAAGGGTTTAGGCTAGCAACTACATATAGTAAAACTACCTCCACATGGGATAGTACACTATATACTGTACATACCTCCACATGGGCTAGTACACTATATACTGTACATACCTCCACATGGGCTAGTACATAATATACTGTACATACCTCCTAGGTAAAGGGTACATAATATACTGTACATACCTCCACAGTAAAGGGAACATAATATACTGTACATACCTCCACAGTGAAGGGTACCTAATATACTGTACATACCTCCACAGTAAAGGGTACCTAATATACTGTACATACCTCCACAGTGAAGGGTACATACTATACTGTACAAACCTCCACATGGGCTAGTACATAATATACTGTACATACCTCCACATGGGCTAGTACATAATATTCTGTAAATACCTCCACAGTAAAGGGTACATAATATACTGTACATACCTCCAAAGTAAAGGGTACACTACATACTGTACTTACCTCCACAGTGAAGGGTACATTATATACTGTACATACCTCCACAGTGAAGGGTACATAATATACTGTACATACCTCCACAGTGAAGGGTACATAATGTTCTGTACTTACCTCCACAGTGAAGGGTACACTATATACTGTACTTACCTCCACAGTGAAGGGTACACTATATATACTGTACATACCTCCACAGTGAAGGGTACACTATATACGGTACATACCTTCACAGAGAAGGGTACACAATGTTCTGTACTTACCTCCACAGTGAAGGGTACAGATTATAAATCTATCACTTTGTCTATGAAACAGTCTTTGATTTAATTGTTACACTAAATTACAAACCAAAAATAGTGGCCTAAGCTCTAATAAGGTTTTATGTACAAAGCTCCGTTGGTATTTGGTCACATCTTCATGTAGGTTTCATGAAAAGAGCTTTTTACAGGTAGATTATTACCTGTATAGACTATTTTCATATTTATTTAATTGATAAAATCACAAACTCAAGACTTCATTGAATATTTGTTGTAACAAATTTTCAAAACAAACTGACAAAATTAAAATGAAAAGCATTCTAAAATGTCAGGTTTATTCTTCACAGCATTCATTTTAAAAACTATTTCTCAATGATTATGACAAAGCATGATCATTTCATCATTAAATAGTTTAAGGACAAGTATTTTGGACAAGGGGGTGACTCTAGTAAAAGCAGAGATAAAACAGAGCTCAGTATCTAGGTAGTTATTGTCATAACCTTATTTGGTCGGTGGTTTACTGGTTTACAGTTCTTAAAAAAGTGATTTTACTTTACAATGGCATCTTAACAACTTATAATGAAAATGTCGGCATCTATAACGTTAAACATATTGCACCTGTTAAATTTTCACAAATAATTATTTACTTTCATAAGCTATTAACAACAAGGGAGGAAGTTTACAACATAAAGAAGATAAAATTTATCTTAATAATCAAAATGTACATACGTAATCTTTACTCACGTAATCTTACTCCCACCCAATTCTGAAGGAAACCTTATGAGAAAATATATCAGTACATATTTCTTATCAGGAATCCTATCATTTCTGAAGTTGTTTGACATAACCGCAATAATTAAATACAAATGAAATTAATCATGAAGCAAAATGTATATCCACAAAAACTAATATTTTTCTTTATGCAAAAGATGCAAAGGCATTGATTATATGGAATTAGGACATGTATAGCAATTTAGCACTATGATTGCTTCCAGTTACACAGAAGTAACGGAATCATATATATATATATATCCTATAATTTATTTTTTCTAACGTTATTGTAAATAGAGATAATGCTATTATCTCAATGATATTCTCCATATACACATAATAATGGCACAACTAAAACAGTTGATCAATGCTCCCCCTCCCAGGAACTCCAACACACAATCTATAACAATCAAAGGGAGATAACCAGGTCAGAACTGTTCTGAACACTTCTAGGCTTATGTATGGGTGTTGGTTAAACATCTTTGTAAATGACTGGAATTAAATACAATTATTCAAAAATAATAATCCAAGTGAGAACAATTGTCACCATGTTGTTCCTCGGATTACTACAACAGCACTCTTAGTCCTCCTCGATGCTACCTTGGTTGATAACTGATGGTGATCAAGGGCAGATAACCCTTACCCTTTTAGGATTAGGCAATGTTCTGAGATACACAAACAGTGTTTGTCGGAGCACAAAGGTGTGAATTTATTTCTGTATCATCAGAAATAGGTCAATTTTATGGCAAAACATTATAAATAAGACAATTATGATAATACTATACATGTTTCCCCTCCATGGATTTCTTCACTATCACAACACAGGTGAGTATGAACACACTGAAGTTAGTGTGTAATTCAGATCATCTTGACGCATTCTTTATCACAATTCCATTCGTATGACTATATATGGCAACTGATGTGTCAACTTCGGTGATGCATGACACGAGGAAGGGTCCATTGTTGATAGGGTCATAGCACCTGTCATTAAAAGCAAGTGTCAATTTACCTGCCACCCCTCTTTATAAGACTGGGACAGCCCAATCTCCATCTGTCTCAATCACCAAAGTTTGTCTTTGGTTTCGTTGAAAGGAAGTCAACATTTCCCATGTTGCACCAAACATGATCAATCCGTTTCACCGGAAAGTTTGAATGACTAGTAATTTTACTGGGTCACAACCTCAAAACATATGACAAACCCAGATTTAATATACATTCTTGACGAACAACGGTAATATTCAAAATAATTATTGTGATCAACAAATGGGCACCCTGATCTGGTTCATCATTTCATCTTTTGGGTTGTAACCCATGTTTTTCCTCTGCAAGAACATGTGAATTTCTCGGTAGGAAGGGCGATAGCATTCATTCCTGTTCCAACACTCGTACATGAGGTCAAAGATCTCCTTGGGGCAGTTATTAGGCTGTGGTAGGTAAACCTCCTTGTTATCGTTACGGTAATAGTGTCCAGCGTTCTCAATCACTTGCTCATCGGTCAGACTGTCAAACGGCTGGTCCTTAGCGAAGGTCAACACTTCCCACAGTGTCACGGCAAATGACCACACGTCACTCTTAGTGGTGAACTTACCCTGAAAACATTAAAATGCTTGATTTATAGGGAGAATAAAACACCTATACAACTTAAGACACATGGACGCATATCGTCAATAAACATTTTGTCAGCAAAAGAAATGAACAGGAAAGTCTTACTATTGTACAAATGATGACGAATATCATATTTATGCTATGGTTTTTTTATACAGCATACACTGTGTAAACCTGCTTGATATTTGGTTTTGCATTTATACTGTTAATACAACTTGTTTATTACACTTTTTCTTTTTCCTCGACTGTCTATTCATGCAAAACTGTTTTTTTCTGGACATTCTAACTTTCATCTTAAATACAATATGTAATTCAACAACAAATTTAAATATTTTCTGTTTTACATCAGAGCTACACTTAAAGTTTATTGACAGAAAAAATATAAGATGTTGTTAGTCAATAATAGTCAATAATACTGACTCTATGTGAACCAGATTTAAAAAGTAGGTTAAATGTAGTTTTTATAAAGTTTGGACTGCAAAATTGAAAATCAGAGCAGTAACAATTGGATAAGCTGTTTTCTTTTGAGACACTCTAAATTAACTATATTGAGAGCATTTATGGACAAGTTAACTCTATGGGTGGTTTTGAGCACAGTTAACTCTATGGGTGGTTTTGAGTACAGTTAACTCTATGGGTGGTTTTGAGCTACTTACCAGGAGGCTACTCTATGGGCGGTTTTGAGCTACATACCAGGAGGATACTTTATGGGTGGTGGGTGGTTTTGAGCTACATACCAGGAGGCTACTCTATGGGTGGTTTTGAGCTACATACCAGGAGGATACTTTATGGGTGGTGGGTGGTTTTGAGCTACATACCAGGAGGCTACTCTATGGGTGGTTTTGAGCTACATACCAGGAGGATACTTTCCCATGCCATCCATCTGATTGGTAGGACTGCGCGGCCCTCTATCCGGTAGTAATCTGCACTGTACAGGCTACGACTCATACCAAAGTCAGAAATCTTAATGGTGAAGTTCGTCCCAACCAAACAGTTGCGTGTGGCCAGGTCACGGTGAACCATGTTAAGGGATTCCAAGTATTTCATTCCAGAAGCAATCTGAGAGGCCATGTATATCAAACATCCGTAGCTACAGAGAGACGGAAATAATGTAATTAATCAAAAATTTTCATGCAAAATATATAATACAAATAGTAAATACAAGAATAGTTCTATCACATATTTTTAGTAACTGGACTTTCATCTCACCCTACTTGTTAGAGAGTAATAGAATCTCTCACCCCCTTGGTAATCTCAATCCGAGGGTGAATATTCTTATGTTTGGCAACTTAAGAATCTTTCCCCGAGGTTTGAGATTCCCCTATCTTACCCACAAGGGGGTGAATGATTCTTTTTCTCTTACCCTGTTCTCCCAATGTGTATCATATACACAATGTAATGATAACGTTGGATGCTAAATTCAGGTTTGACGTGACGTTGATGGATTGTTGACGTGACGTCATTGTATTGTTGACGTGACGTCATCTCACACCGGTAAAAGTGTCATACCATTAATTGTTATGAATAGGGGAATATCCCCGTCTCAACCCTAGGGTGAGACAAGGAAATCTCACACCGGTAAAAGTGCGGATACACCTGTCCAGTCTAAGAGAGGTAGCCTGTCTGTTGGGTTACAAATGGACCTGATGTTAACATTAATGTGAAATGCCAAATACTTCAACAAATGAAGTAAGACCAGTGTAGTTACCTCAAAGTCTTGGCGTTGGTTGCCTGAGCGACTGGGCTCTCTGGTACATGGTCAAGCAAGAACTGGTTGAGGTCTCCATACTTCATGTACTCCACGATCATACACAGGGGCTCCTCGTGGGTACACACACCCAGCACGCGCACGATGTTCGGGTCCCTCAGTTGAGACATGATCTTGATCTCCTTATGGAAGTCAGACCTGTATGACAAACAGCAATTTAAACTTGTATCTTTCCTCAAGAAATTAGGTTGCAAGTTAGAAGGGTTTCAAAGCTATACAAAATTAAATGATGCTTTTCTGATCAAATTCAGCTTTTTCCACTGAGGTGTAATTTCATTCTCCATGTACTGTTATGTAAAAAAAAATCTGTCCCACATAAGATGACGATCACACAGGAGAATAAAGATCTTCTATACTAGAACTATGGGCATTGAAGTGCAGTCGGTGTTGTAGTTACCTAGCTCGGTCATCCGCATTCCTCCTCAGCATCTTCACTGCCACTAGCACTGGGCGAGAACTTGTCCGGTTTCCAAAATATTCGTCGTTAATAAACTCACCACAATTGATGGCCTCACAAAGGTGAACCTGAAATGGTAAGAATTACATAGGTTTACTTATATAAGGGAGCTATTCCTTCATAAGAGTGGTTAATACTTTATCTAAAATGACTGTTTAAACTTTATCCGAGTGGTTAATACTTTATCTAAAATGACTGTTGAAACTATGGACTTATCTATGTGCTGACAAATGAGAAACATTCACTATATTTAAATCCTGATTCACTAACTAACAACTTAATCTGAAGTTTATTTTGGAAACCAGAATTATTAGGTTAACCTGATTCAACAGTACAGAACAAATTATATCAGCTATATATCAACTTTATAACTTTATATCAGCTATATATCAGCTATATATCAACTTTATAACTTTATATCAGCTATATATCAGCTATATATCAACTTTATAACTTTATGTCAGCTATATATCAACTATATATCAACTATATATCAGCTATATATCAGATATATATCAGCTATATATCAACTTTATAACTTTATATCAGCTTTATATCAACTATATAACTTTTTATCAGCTATATATCAACTTTATATCAACTATATATCAGCTATATATCAGCTTTATAACTTTATATCAGCTATATATCAGCTATATATCAACTAAATATCAGCTATATATCAACTTTATAACTTTATATCAGCTATATATCAGCTATATATCAACTAAATATCAGCTATATAATATCAACTATACATCAGCTAAGCTATATATCAACTTTATATCAGGTATATATCAACTTTATATCAACTATATATCAACTATATATCAGCTATATATCAGGTATATATCAATTTTATATCAACTATATAACAGCTATATATCAGCTATATATCAACTATATATCAACTTTATATCAGCTATATATCAACTATATATCAACTATATATCAGTCATAAATCAACTTTATATCAACTATATATCAACTTTATATCCACTATATATCAACTTTATATCAGCTATATTATATATCAACTTTATATCCACTATATGTCCACTATATATCAACTTTATATTAACTATATATCAACTATATATCAACTTTATATCAACTATATATCAACTATACATCAGCTATATATCAACTATATATCAACTTTATAAAGAAGAACATTTGAAAAACATCCCTGAAAATAGTTGTTAAAGTACCAGACTTACCTCACCAAACTGGCCCTCACCGAGCACTTCGATGAACTGGAGGCTGTCACGGGGGAACTGCATGACGGAGTGTTCGAGCGAGAGCAGCAGTTCAGCATTGGGTACAGCGTATACATTGTTGCCACTAACCCCCTGTAGACTCGGGATGTTAGGCACCTGCATGTTGTTGATGACGTCGGCTGCCGCATACAGGGCGTCATAGGTCGGGGGCTTGTCCAGAGAGTTGGTCATCAGTGAGGGTGTGCCCCCAGCAGATTTGGGGGTTGCATTGCCCCTCAGGGGAGGTTGAGGGGGCTGTGGAGGAAGGGCTACCACCAGAGCAGATTTTGTCACATCAGGCACAGCATAGTCACGTGAATCTAAGGAAATATTGAAAACATTTCATTTTTATTGTTTTTCAAAATGTATAAGAATTCAAGAAATTATGTTTTTCAAAATCAAGTTGAAGAAATTTTGAGAGTAAAAATACAGAAAAAATGAAACTTATTATTTTGACATGAATGTTTAATGTGTAATGAAGAATCATGCTTTTCCTTCAACCATGAATACAGTATTGTTTTAATTTCCTCAGTCCTATCAAAGACAAATTAATCATGTATAAACCAAATATCATGAGAAACTTGAAGTTTTATGTAAACACCATTTCCAAGAGAAAGATGTTATAATGATATACTACAGTAATACAAATAGATATACATGTATTTTACTTAAGAACATTCTAATCGTAATGGCAAAAGAAATTAAAAAAAAACAAGCTACATTTACAAAATGCATTAGAATTACAAATGCACATTTTTCTTCATCAAGCATTATTTATTTTCCAGATTTGCTGTTTTTTCTCATTGAAAAACCACAACCATATACCTGGTAAGTTTGTATGGACATATTACACCCTAAGGTAAACTGATAATTTCCTATACCTACATAGTTATAGACTGTCCGACCTCTTTGTCAGGAGGTTTATAAAAACTCGCACTGACATTGTGAAAGGAACAATAAGTTAAGTAGACTTTTCTAGATAATTCATAAATTAACCAAGAAAAACAGAAAAAAGCATAGTTGACCAGAGATATAATTTAAAAATTAAAGCAGTATGCAAAAGATTTGCAGCAAGTTTGTTTTAATAAATATATCATGTATAATATGCACCTTTTTATTCATTTAGGATTCAGAAAAGTGTAGTTCCTGAACCGGGGGGTCACCAGCTAGTGTAGACTTATTTCACTTGGGTGTCCAACATTGGACTTGTGGCATAGACTTATTCCACATGGGTGTCCAACATGGGACTTGTGTTTGTGCATTCACAGAGGTGGGAGAAGTATGTAAACAGGAAAATAATAAGGAAAGGAGTCAATCTGTCATCCAAAAATCATTCCAAAGTACAAGGTAGAAAATTCACGGAGACTCTGGGCTGATATTACAGGAATTACAAGTATTAGGAACATTCCATTATGAAGGGGTGAGAGGATGTGTATGTGAGTGGGGGGTGGGGGCAAGTATACATTGGTCTCATCTGTAACCTGTCAATATTTGACCCCTGCCTTCAACCTGATCTACATGCAACCTAACATATTATTTTTCAGATTTCTGACCATATATTTTCTCTATTATATTTTATTGTGTTGTGACCATTTTACAAATCATGTTTTACCCTCAAAGATTTTTCTGTAAGATATAAGACATGATCTGTAAGCTAAACTGGGCATCAGGGGACCTGTAGACAAAGAACAACACAAAAATTCCATGATCAAAGGGAGATAATAGAAGGACACGCGACATCTGAGGAACTATCATCATTCTTGTACACATCCATTCCATCACAAACAGCTTACAACAACAAGTTTAAAGCAGATAAACTACAAGCCAAGCAGATACCCCATTCCTGGAGCTCACCCATTCACAGAGTTCTAGGTAGGAATCAGTATTGGTAAGGATGACCAATGGTACATTGGTACATCCTCATAAGGGAATACTACAATATTCAGGTACACATGTCTGTCTTACATGGGTTTCCAATCACCTCTGAGGAATAGCCTACAGAGATATATCAGATACATAGACAGGGGTTTTCTGCAACAAACCATTCAGAACACCTCACACTGTTCTTCTCATAGAAGTTTAGTGGGAGGAACTTTCTGAATGGAGTAGCAAACATGCTCCACAACACCAGATATACCTAATTTCTATTCTATGGAAATTTATTGAAATGATAATGTAACAATTTGTTACAAGTTTGTCTTTGATCTTGTAGGGACTTGAAGAGAATTGTGAAGGCTATGGTTACCCTGTTGTGGTAGACAGGTGTCATCAGGTGGTGAACTTTCAGTAATCAAGGTGAAATATCTCAATATCAAACTAAAATTATGTTCAGGATTTAAAATGAGAAACAATCAATGATTTATAAGATGTCTTGTAGTTCATGAGATTTAACAGCATTTTATTTTTTAGGGAAGACCCCCCTGAGCGGTTTATTAAAGCTTTTTTAATGAGGAAATTAATAAAAAAATAAAAAAATAAATAAATAAATAATAAACCGTCTATTATCCCCTTCATGGGTAAATGGAGAAGTTCTGATTTAAGATTTAGACATTGGTTTAGAGAGCAGTTGAAGGCAGTATATTTGGTAGGGGCAGGCATTATATCCCATAATATCATGGAAGCAGTATCAGGCTGTTCAGGCGAATCCACATGGCACCCTTCACATGCTCTGGTAGTAAGATTAGACCAATGTATACCTGTTCCTTCAGATGAACTTGGGAAGTCAGGGAGTTCTCTCCCTTGAATTGAATCTTTTGGATCCGAGTATGGACACGAAGGAGTTGGACTCTTACATAATTTTTCACCTCCATTGCAGATTTCTCGATCGACATCCATTTCGTCAGTGGCTACGCTATTGTAGACGTTACCATTGGAGAGCTTGCCATTGGTGTTGCCTTGGAGATCACTAAGATTGACAGCAATATGTCGGTCGACAACCGGTTTCAAGCTGCGACGATTGTTGTTCTGCTTCATCCTCTTATGGCGGATAATGAAAGTGATAAGAACAACAAAGAAGACAAGGAGGAGACCACCCAAAGCGCCGATGATAATTCCAATGTGGTCGTCTTTCATCGTAGCTGTTTCCTTGGTTTCTGGCTGATCATTATTATCATTCCTATCTGTACCTACAAATGTTAGAAATGAAATTTTAATTTTTTTTATTTTTTTTTTAAATGTTAAAAGAAAGAAACCATTTTAATGATACAAAATAATCTGTTTTATTTTAATATCTTTATTAATTTTATGGCATTTTCAAATTTTCTCCAAGAGAGACTATTATCATCATCAATATATAAAAAAGATCTCAATATTTTCCACACTATACAGGGTTTGAAATGATTGTGCCTACCAAGGCTGACCTCTATGACTAGCATAGTTATGATATAGCACAGGTCAGCTATATCTATATTGCAGAGCTATAGATTCTATACATGCAACATTAACCTCACAGATGTGGTGATATTAATTTGTCATACTTAGAAATCAAGCTCATATAGGAGAATCAAGAGTTTTTAAGTGAAATGAATGATGATTACGAATCGTGAAAGTCGGACATTAGTTGGCATTAGTGAGTGATTATATTGACTGTTAGGTAATGTGATGGTCTGTTCTGGTGATTTCTAAAATTTTCAACAAGTAACAAGCAACATTCGACTTCAAAAGGTTTTCTTATGTAAGAGTTTTAACTTGCACACATTTATCACTAAACGGGTTCTGTTAAAGTTTAATCCATACGAAAGTATGGGGAAAGGACCGAGTGTTTTGTAATTAGACCCGAGGCTGAGCACAAACATCCGGTTCCATCTGTCTTCATGAAAGATATCTTACCCACATCAATCTCCGGCTTATCAACATTGATATCGCTTATATCGGGATCAATCACGTTCTTGGATTTGCTTGTGGTGGGACTGAACGTTGTAGGGGGCGGGGCTTCCATTGTGAAGTTCCCATTGGCTGGTTCTGTTACAAAGATATAGGATATTGACTAATCAAAAACCATGACTGAGAGTTATGTCAGTTGAATTTTCAGTCAATTAAAATGATAACGCATATTTAATGGAAATGGAATTTAAAACTCCTGAATAACTTAGATTTATTCTTCATACAATTTAAATTGATTTTCATTTTAGTCTACCTGGAACTAAACTCAATCTACTAGTCTTATTCCAACAGAAACTACTGTTTTCACAATAAATAGTCTTCCTACTACTCTATGCAGGCTCAATATAGCTAATTCTACTGTTTGAACATTTTACAAAATCCCCTCAAACATTAGTTCTAAAATTGCTATAGGCAAATAGTGCAATCAGTGAGTCATGTTTTAGTTTAATTTTAAGTGAATGCAAAAATATGAATATCAAACGAGATAAAGTGTAGAAGGTACTATTAATAGTTAGTAACCCATGTCAACCAGTTACATATCTACGGTGTTAACTAGTCAACAACTGACAATAGAGCTACTGTCTGGCTACGTGATACTCCTACAGAAAACCTCCTCATCAGTAACAAGTCAGGCTAGAGTCAGAGTGTGTATAGGTGTACCATGTTACAGGCAGAGTGTGTATTGTTGTACCATGTTACAGGCAGAGTGTGTATTGGTGTACGATGTTACAGGCAGAGTGTGTATTGGTGTACCATGTTACAGTCAGATTGTGTATTGGTGTACCAGGTTACAGTCAGAGTGTGTATAGGTGTACCATGTTACAGGCTGAGTGTGTATTGGTGTACCATGTTACAGGCAGAGTATGTATTGGTGTACCATGTTACAGTCAGAGTGTGGATTGGTGTACCATGTTACAGTCAGAGTGTGTATTGTTACAGTCAGAGTGTGTATTGGTGTACCATGTAACAGTCAGAGTGTGTATTGGTATACCATGTTACAGTCAGAGTGTGTATTGGTGTACCACGTTACAGTCAGAGTGTGTATTATTGTACCATGTTACAGAGTGTGTATTGGTGTACCATGTTACAGTCAGAATGTGTATTGGTGTACCATCTTACAGTCAGAGTGTGTATTGGTGTACCATGTTGCAGTCAGAATGTGTATTGGTGTACCATGTTACAGTCATTACAGTCAGAGTGTGTATTATTGTACCATGTTACAGTCAGAATGTGTATTGTTGTACCATGTTACAGTCAGAGTGTGTATTGGTGGACCATGTTACAGTCAGAGTGTGTATTGGTGTACCACGTTACAGTCAGAGTGTGTATTATTGTACCATGTTACAGTCAGAGTGTGTATTGGTGGACCATGTTACAGTCAGAGTGTGTATTGGTGTACCAAGTTACAGTCAGAGTGTGTATTGGTGTACCATGTTGCAGTCAGAATGTGTATTGGTGTACCATGTTACAGGCAGAGTGTGTGTTGGTGTACCATGTTACAGTCAGAGTGTGTATTGTTGTACCATGTTACAGTCAGAGTGTGTATTGGTGTACAATGTTACAGGCAGAGTGTGTATTGGAGTACCATGTTACAGTCAGAGTGTGTATTGGTGTTCCATGTTACAGTCAGAGTGTGTATTGGTGTACCATGGTACAGTCAGATTGTGTATTGGTGTACCATGTTACAGTCAGAGGGTGTATTGGTGTACCATGTTACAGTCAGAGTGTGGATTGGTGTACCATGTTACAGTCAGATTGTGTATTGGTGTACCAGGTTACAGTCAGAGTGTGTATAGGTGTACCATGTTACAGGCTGAGTGTGTATTGGTGTACCATGTTACAGGCAGAGGGTGTATTGGTGTACCATGTTACAGTCAGATTGTGTATTGGTGTACCATGTTACAGTCAGAGTGTATATTGGAGTACCATGTTACATTCAGAGTGTGTATTGGTGTACCATGTTACAGGCAGAGTATGTATTGGTGTACCATGTTACAGTCAGAGTGTGGATTGGTGTACCATGTTACAGTCAGATTGTGTATTGGTGTACCATGTTACAGGCAGAGTGTGTATTGGTGTACCGTGTTACAGGCAGAGTGTGTATTGGTGTACCATGTAACAGTCAGAGTGTGTATTGGTATACCATGTTACAGTCAGAGTGTGTATTGGTGTACCAAGTTACAGTCAGAGTGTGTATTGGTGTACCATGTTACAGTCAGAGTGTGTATTATTGTACCATGTTACAGTCAGAATGTGTATTGGTGTACCATGTTACAGTCAGAGTGTGTATTGGT